>NC_085858.1:57789136-57799136 GCF_034702125.1 Engraulis encrasicolus | reverse complement strand
GTCCTTACTAACATACTAAAAATCTAGGAAAATCTAACTTCAGGAAAGGTGTCATTTTCAAGATCAAAGTTTTTTTAAATAAAGGTTACTACATGATAATTACATTGGCATGAACTAACATGTTTTCAGGATCTGTTTGTCTGGAGTGCTGTTTGGGTGGATAAAGACACTACTGCTATGGTAATATCCATGTGTTGTTTGTCAGGGCACATCATCAGTGATGAATCATGGTGTCACTAGGTATTTTGGGTCTTTCAGCAGCTGAACTGAATAGACAGGAGCCACTACATGTGTAAGTAGAGGGCAAGGTGAAACGGTTGGTACTGGAGACAGACAATGTCCTGAAAGGACATAGGGCTTTAGCATAGCTTTCGGGTAAGCCAGAGTAGGGCCTGTTGTAGCTTCATAGGCAAGGGTCAGGGCCTTGTATTCAGTTAGGGCATGAAAAAGAGGACATGACTGGGAAACTGAGGCTATGTGGTCAGAGAATGATAGATGGTCATCAACAATGACACTTAGGTTTCTTGTGGCCTTATTTGAGGCAACAGTAGCAGAATCCATATTTGAGTTCGATATCATGGCAACCTAAATCTTTGGCTGGGATCACCAGCAGTGCATTTGGGCGAGGCCCAACTGAAGGTTGCATTCCTTCATACTTGTGGATAGTTCAGAGAGGCAAGCGGAAATGTGTGTGACCGTGGAGTCATCTGGCACAAAGTAACTGTGCTTCATCGGTGTAACAGTAGTATGAGAAGCTGTGAGAACAGATAATATGGCCCAGTGATGTGGTGTACATGGCAAATAGGAGTCCCACCACCAGCCCTTAGGACACCTCTGTGGAGAGGCTATGATTTGAGGACAGCTGACCTTACCCTTGATACATGCTAAGAATGATACCACCAGACTCAAAGAATGTCTGGAAGAACTTGAGAAACATAAAACTCAATTATTTATCTAAGAGAGATGTTAAATAATCATGTTTTGAAAAAAAAAAATGCTAGCTGGTGAGTCTGCACAGAGATTCAAGATTTTTAGATTTACTACAAAACAAAAAGAGATGTCCATAATCCCTTCTGAAGATATCTTCTGGCTTATTAGAAACAAAATGAAAGAGTAATTTTGAGCTTGGCTTTTTCAGATTTTGAGTTTTTGCATTTTGAAATTTAATGCATATTTAATTAGATATAGTCCAATTACCATATTAAAACATAACATTTCAGAAAACTTGCAATACATTTTTTTATCACAAAGTAGAGTGAGTAATCACTGGATTAAGTTTCATGGTGATATCGGCAAGCTAAATTTTTTGGCCTATTCACCTGGAGTGTCTCTTGACCCTTATAATAAGCCTATGGCAGCTATGTTGAAAAAACTCATTTCCCAAAGTCAGATTTTACTAGATTTTTAGTATGTCATTTAGCAGGTCCAATAGTAATAGAATCCATACAAAAACCTTTTGTATCAATTTTTTTGGGGTTAAACCCTAAATGTACTCGCCTATATCTATCTATCTATCTATCTATCTATCTATCTATCTATCTATCTATCTATCTATCTATCTATCTATCTATCTATCTATCTATCTACTTTGTATCTACGTACCTATCTATCAGCTTTTATTTTATGTAGATAGCTGAGCACATCCAATTGTCATTCTTTTGAAATGTATACATAATTTAAAGAATAATGTAAATCTTGGTTGTTCTTTTGAAATATACTGTACATACATATTTTCATGAATAGTGTAACGATGGTGTGCTGCAGCTTTGAGTCATTGCATGTTATACTTCATGTAGAGTCAACCATTGAACTCTGGTTATCAGTGCACTAAATTAGAGCATTGAGGATCTAGGTTTGTATTATGACTATCAATACACTACAACTCAAGGTAGACAAATGAGGGAACATTTTCTTTTTTGCATGCCAGGTGCATTTTTATTGAATGCATTATGTAACAAAATAATGTGACTGTATATTTTTGCATAGTTATTTGTATATCTATATTTGTTATATGTTGAGAAAATAAATGGTTTATATTTTTAATCGTTTTTGTCTCTTCTTGCTTCTGTCCATCTCTGTATGTCACAAAACTATAATTTTTCCCTCTCAGTCACTCCCAAACTGTCTGGTCCATGCCACTCTTCCTCAACTCAAGATCATCCTTGTTTCCCTTGTCCATCTCATCAAGCGTCCTCAGAATTAAAAGTCAGAGTCTGTATCAATCTCTGAGTCAACTTCACTGAGTTCACTGTCCGCCTCCTCCTCATCTTCTTCCTCTGTGATCCTCCTGACTCCTGCGTCTTCCTTCTTTCTATTGTCCATTTGCAGAATCATATCCGTCATATCATCGAACGAGGACTCCTCCGAGTCCAAGTCTGTGTCGCTGTCTGAGTCAAAGTTCTTCTCCAGCCGCAGTAAACTTTGCTGTCGTTTGTCTGTAAGGCTCTCTGTGTCTAGCTCTGGCCACAGTAAACTTTGTCGTTTGACATTATTGCCTTTCATCTGCACTTTCTCCAGCTCTCTCCACACCGCTCGGTTTGCATCTTTCCTTTCACCTTCCATCGCCATCAACTCTCTCTGCTCCTTCATTTCTTCGGCCATGTTAAGCATCCTCACCTTGGCTTTGTTCTGCATTATTTTGATCTCTTCCTTCTCTCTCTGTTCTTTCTCCTTCGCTGCCTTGAGCTTCCTCTCTGCCTCTCTGATCATGTTCTTTTCCTCCTCATCAAAATAGTCCTCGTCCGAATCGATCTCGCTTTCTGTATCCTCGCTGCCTTGCTCCAACCTACTCCTCACATACGCCATTGCTGCTTTCTGTAGCTCGTCTTTCTCCAGAGCAGCTTTCTCCGTGCAGACTGTGGCGCTCTCCCTGCTGTCTCCATCCAGGTCTCTCAGCTGCAGGGTGGTCTGAGCCCAGAGGGGGGCGCCACATATGTATCTCGGCCTTCCTGCCATCTTCTCCTCCTTCACCTCCTTCTTCTCCTCCTTCACCTCCTTCTTTACCTCCCCCTCCTCCTTCTCCTCCTCCTCTTTCTCCTCCTTCTCCTCCCTCTTCTCCTCCTCCTCCTGCTTCTCCTCCTCCTCCTCCTGCTGTTTCTCCTCCTTCTTTTCCTCCACATGCCCCTTCTCCTCCTCAATGATGCAGGCCAGCGTGCCCGCCTGGGCTGTTTACTTTTTGGTCATTCTTTCAATTCTCCTCTTCTTCTTCATTTGTTTCTTCATTATCTCCTTCTCCTTCTTCAGCGTTTTCAAGAGCTCTTCTTTTTCCCGAGCTTTTTTAATCTCTCTGTCCTTTTCCCGTCTTTCATGCTCTTCTCTCTGTATTTTCTTTTCGTCAACAGGAGTGAATTTGAATCTTTCTTCGCCATGTGTTTTCTCCTTGAGGTGTTTGATGAGGGCGTGGGGTTTCTCCTTGAGGTCTTTGATGAGGGCGTGGGGCTTCTCCTTGAGGTCTTTGATGAGGGCGAGGGACTTCTCTTTGATCACGTGGTCACTGGCCACCACTTCCTCATTCTCATCTTCAGTGATCTTCCCGACACCTACACCTTCCTTCTTTCTATTGTCCATCTCTTCCAATTTCTGCAGAATCATGTCCGTCATATACGTCTTCTGATCATGGAACGAGGACTCCTCCGAGTCCAAGTCTGTGTCGCTGTTTGAGTCAAAGTTCTTCTCCAGCCGCAGTAAACTTTGTCGTTTGTCATCATTGCCTTTCATCTGCACTTTCTCCAGCTCTCTCCACACCGCTCTGTTTGCATCTTTCCTTTCACCTTCCATCGCCATCATCTCTCTCTGCTCCTTCATTTCTTCGGCCATGTTAAGCATCCTCACCTTGGTTTTGTTCTGCATTATTTTGATCTCATTCTGCTCTTTCTGTTCTTTCTCCTTCGCTGCCTTGAGCTTCCTCTCTGCCTCTCTGATCATGTTCTTTTCCTCCTCATCAAAATAGTCTTCGTCCGAATCGATCTCGCTTTCTGTATCCTCGCTGCCTTGCTCCATCCTACTCCTCACATACGCAATTGCTGCTTTCTGTAGCTCGTCTTTCTCCAGAGCAGCTTTCTCCGTGCAGACTGTGGCGCTCTCCCTGCTGTCTCCATCCAGGTCTCTCAGCTGCAGGGTGGTCTGAGCCCAGAGGGGGGCGCCACATATGTATCTCGGCCTTCCTGCCATCTTCTCCTCCTTCACCTCCTTCTTCTCCTCCTTCACCTCCTTCTTCACCTCCTTCACCTCCTTCTTCACCTCCTCCTCTTTCTCCTTCTTCTCCTCGTCGTCGTCCTCCTCCCCCTCTTCCTTCTCCTCCTTCTTTTTGTCATCATTGCCTTTCATCTGCACTTTCTTCAGCTCTCTCCACACCGCTCTGTTTGCATCTTTCCTTTCACCTTCCATCACCATCATCTCTCTCTGCTCCTTCATTTCTTCGCCCAGGCTAGGCCTCCTCCCCTTGGCTTTTCCCTTTATTTTGATCCCTTCCCACTCTCTGTGTTCTCTCTCCTTCTCCGCTTTCAGCTTCCTCTCGGCCTCTCTGACCACGTTCAGGAGCTGGTCTTTCTCCAGAGCATGCAGGGTGGTCTGAGCCCAGAGGGGGGCGCCACATATGCTTCGAGGGGCCGGGGAGCTTGGGGCTGCTGCTGCCTCCATCTTCTGTGGGGCCGGGAAGGTTGGTGGTGCTGCCTCCATCCTGCCCTGCACGGCTGGGTAGGGCGGTGCTCCTTTCAATTGTTTCTCCTGTGGGGCCAGGCTGGTTGCTGCTGCTATAATGCAGGTTGCTGCTGCTGCTGCCTCCATGCTCTGTGGCACCAGGCAGGTTGGGGCTACTGCTGCTGCTGCCTCCATGCTCTGCAGGGCCGGGCAGGTTGGTGCTGCTGCTGCTGCCTCCATGCTCTGCAGGGCCGGGCAGGTTGGTGCTGCTGCTGCTGCCTCCATGCTCTGTGGCACCAGGCAGGTTGGGGCTGCTGCTGCTGCTGCTGCTGCCTCCATCCCCTGTGGGGCCGGGCAGGTTGGGGCTACTGCTGCTTTAATGCAGGTTGGAGCTGCTGTTGGTGTCTCCACCCTGTGTGGCACGAGGGAGGTTAGTGCTGCTGCTGTCTCCACCCTGTGGGGCACCAGGCCGGGTGCTGCTGCTGTCTCCATCCTGTGTGGCACCAGGCAGGGTGCTGCTGCTGCCTCCATGCTCTGCAGGGCTGGGGAGGTTGGTGCTACTGCTGCTGTCTCCATCCTGTGTGGCACCAGGCAGGTTGGGGCTGCAATGTTACTCTCCTGCAGGGCCGGGGAGCTCGGGGCTGCTGCTGCCTCCATCCTCTGTGGGGCCGGGGAGGGAGTTGCTCCTCTAATGCAGGGAGGTGCAGGTGTCTCCCTCCTCTCCTGTGAGGCCGGGCAGGGAGGTGCTCCTTTAATGCAGAGTGGTGCTCCTTTAATGCAGGGAGGTGCTCCTTTAATGCAGGGAGGTGCTCCTTTAATGCAGGAAGGTGCTCCTTTAATGCAGGGAGGTGCTCCTTTAATGCAGAGTGGTGCTCCTTTAATGCAGGGAGGTGCTCCTTTAATGCAGGTTAGGGATGCTGCTGCTTCCATCTTCTCCATGGAGGTTGAGGCTGCTGTTGCCTCCATCCTCTCCTCCCTCTTCTCCTCCATCCTCTCCTCCCTCTTCTCCTCCTTCTTCTCCTCCCTCTTCTCCTCCTTCTTCTCCTCCCTCTTCTCCTCCTTCTTCTCCTCCCTCTTCTCCTCCTTCTTCTCCTCCCTCTTCTCCTCCTTCTGCTTCCTCTGCTCTAGGAGCTGGGCGCGCTCCTCCTTGAAGAGCTGCAGCAGGGTTTCCCTCTCCTCCCTCATCAGCTCCTTTAAAGGTACAGTTTGTGATATTAGTCCTCTGCTTTCTACATATTATGCTGCCTAGGCACATATAAGCCATGAATCAATATTTAAAGAACCAATAAACTAATGTTTGCTGGTCTGGTCAAAGTTTATCGCCAAAGATATACTGTTTGACTGGCAGATAATTAAGGCATTCAAGGAGACCCACATGCTACGGTATGAAAATATTTCCTAGGCATAAATTATGGAAATAAAAAAATATAAAAAAATATGAATACAATTAAACTGCTATAAAGTTACAGCAGCCTACATATACACTTTACAGTATACAGTAGCCTACACTACACTACCTTGAAAATGGTATAAAGTTACAGTAGCCTACATATACTCTACACTAGGTACCTTGAAAATGGTATAAAGTTACAGTAGCCTACACTACACTACCTTGAAAATGGTATAAAGTTACAGTAGCCTACACTACACTACACTACACTACACTACACTACACTACACTACACTACATATACACTACACTAGGTACCTTGAAAATGGTATAAAGTTACAGTAGCCTACACTACACTACCTTGAAAATGGTATAAAGTTACAGTAGCCTACACTACACTACACTACACTACACTACACTACACTACACTACACTACATATACACTACACTAGGTACCTTGAAAATGGTATAAAGTTACAGTAGCCTACACTACACTAGGTACCTTGAAAATGGTATAAAGTTACAGTAGCCTACACTACACTACACTACACTACACTACCTTGAAAATGGTATAAAGTTACAGTAGCCTACACTACACTATACCTTGAAAATGGTATTAAGTTACAGTAGCCTACATATACACTACAATACACTACCTTGAAAATGGTATGAAGTTACAGTAGCCTACATATACACTAGGATGCCCTATGTATGCAGCCTCATTATGGGTCACCTACAAAAAAGAAACATTGCGCAAACTCCACGTGGCATATAATGACTGTCTGAGGATATTGCTGAAAAAGCCTAGGAGTTGCAGTGCTAGTAAATTATTTTGTGACTCAGGACTTTGTACTTTACCTGGTCTCTTGAGGAATCTAATGTTTAAGTTCATGTGCCGTCTGGATAAGTCTAAAACCCGTATTATAATGATCCTAACAAGCTCCAGATGCAGCTCTATCCGATATCAATCATATATGTGCCTTTTAAGACTGTCATGACAGATACGTTTGTATATGCTTAGGCATTATTGCTTGTTTTTTTTTCTTCCTTTTCTTTTCCTGCCTATTTTATATGTTATTGTTTTTTATGTATAATATGATGTGTGTCTTCCTATTGGGCCTAGAGCCTGTAATAAAGTTCATATATACACTACACTAGGTACCTTGAAAATGGTATAAAGTTACAGTAGCCTACACTACACTACACTACACTACACTACCTTGAAAATGGTATAAAGTTACAGTAGCCTACACTACACTACCTTGAAAATGGTATAAAGTTACAGTAGCCTACACTACACTACCTTGAAAATGGTATAAAGTTACAGTAGCCTACTACACTACACTACCTTGAAAATGCTATAAAGTTACAGCAGCCTACATATACACTTTACAGTATACAGTAGCCTACACTACACTACCTTGAAAATGGTATAAAGTTACAGTAGCCTACACTACACTACACTACCTTGAAAATGGTATAAAGTTACAGTAGCCTACACTACACTACACTACACTACACTACCTTGAAAATGGTATAAAGTTACAGTAGCCTACACTACACTAGGTACCTTGAAAATGGTATAAAGTTACAGTAGCCTACACTACACTACCTTGAAAATGGTATAAAGTTACAGTAGCCTACACTACACTACCTTGAAAATGGTATAAAGTTACAGTAGCCTACACTACACTACACTACACTAGGTACCTTGAAAATGGTATAAAGTTACAGTAGCCTACACTACACTACACTACACTAGGTACCTTGAAAATGGTTCTCTCTCTTAGCAGGAGCTTCTGGAATCTTGCCCTCTCCTGCTGGAGAACTGTCCTCATGCACTGCGCGTTGACCCTTTTAATTAATATACAAGAAGACCGTTAGTTTACATCAGATACAACCCTATTAATTAATATACAAGAAGACCGTTAGTATACATCAGATACAACCCTATTAATTAATATACAAGAAGACCGTTAGTATACATCAGATACAACCCTATTAATTAATATACAAAAAGACTGTTAGTTTACATTAGATACAACCCTATTCATTAATATACAAGAAGACCGTTAGTATACATCAGATACAACCCTATTAATTAATATACAAGAAGACCGTTAGTATACGTCAGATACAACCCTATTAATTAATATACAAGAAGACCGTTAGTATACATCAGATACAACCCTATTAATTAATATACAAGAAGACCGTTAGTATACGTCAGATACAACCCTATTAATTAATATATAAGAAGACCGTTAGTATACATCAGATACAACCCTATTCATTAATATACAAAACGACCGTAAGTATACAGCAGATACAACCATAACTCCCCTTTGTATCTGCACTTGTTGCTCTGTTTAAGTCCTGTTCACTTCATATCTGCTAGTGATGTTGGCTAGGATTATGCCCTCCATTGTAAGTCGTTTTGGTTAAAGAGCACCTGCCGAATAGCCTGATAAATGTGGATGTCTAATTTAGTCTGGCCTCGGTGCACAATACATCCGAAGATTGTTGATGAGAACAACCTTCCCTCAAAACCCTGCCCGCTTTGATTCAAAACACATCTTTGCGTTGTAATTGGTTTGCCAGATTCATGGCATTCTGGCTTCATTGAATCATTATGCGAGGCCAGACCCACCCGTAGACAAAACATTTTGCCGTCCAGCGGGTGGCGCTGGTTCACCAGGCTACCTGCCGAATGCAATGTGATTTAATGCAATGTAACCAGGGGAGCTTGCCTACTGAACTGACTGTATGTCTTGGAGAAGACAGCACTCTCTGGCTTTATTACTTATTCTCTTCCCTAATTTACCAATCCCAGCTAACTTGTTTCGGTTGTATTTCCTACTCTACGTTCTTGCCTCTATTGGGTAGGCAGGCACCCAAAGACAGCTAGGCTAATACTTTCCTTCCTGAGTTTCAGCGCGCCCATGATTGCAACTACTGACCTGAACTACAGTACTGTTACCTGAAGGGAGTATATCCTGCTGCCCTCCTCCTCTGTGGGGCTGGGGAGGGAGGTGCTCCTTTAATGCAGGGAGGTGCTCCTTTAATGCAGGGAGGTGCAGGTGTCTCCCTCCTCTCCAGTGGGGCCGGGCAGGTTGGTGGTGCTGCAACGTAACTCTCCTGTGGGGCCAGGCTGGTTGCTGCTGCTACAATCCTCTGTGGGGTCGAGGAGGTTGGAGCTGCTGCTGCTGCTGCCTCCATCTTCTGTGGGGCCAGGCAGGTTGGGGCTACTGCTGCTGCTGCTCTTGCTACTGCCTGATCCTTTGTGGCTTGTTCTCTCTCCTTATCCGCCTTCAGCTTCCTCTCGGCCTCTCTGACCACGTTCATGAGCTGGTCCTTCTCCAGAGCATGCAGGGTGGTCTGAGCCCAGAGGGGGGCGCCACATACGCTTCGTGGGGCCGGGGAGCTTGGTGCTGCTGCTGTAATGCAGGTTGCTGCTGCTGCTGCCTCCATCCTCTGTGGGGCCGGGCAGGGTGCTGCTGCTGCTGCCTCCTTCCTAGCCTGCACGGCTGGGTAGGACGGAGCTCCTTTCATGTTTTTCTCCTGTGGGGCCGGGGAGGTTGGGGCTGCAATGTTACTCTCCTCCAGGGACGGGGAGGGTGGTGGTGCTGCTGCCTCCATCCTCAGTGGGGCCGGGAAGCTTGGTGGTGCTGCAACGTAACTCCTCTGTGGGGCCGGGGAGCTTGGTGCTGCTGCTGTTCTTGCGACAGCATGATCCTTTGTGGCTTGTTCTCTCTTCTTCTCCGCCTTCAGCTTCCTCTCGGCCTCTCTGACCACGTTCATGAGCTGGTCTTTCTCCAGAGCATGCAGGGTGGTCTGAGCCCAGAGGGGGGCGCCACATATGCTTCGAGGGGCAGGGGAGGTTGGGGCTGCTGCTGCTGCTGCCTCCATCCTCTGCAGGGCTGGGGGGGCCGGTGGTGAAGGTGCATCCCTCCTGTCCTGCAGGATTGGGC
>NC_085858.1:57781636-57784136 GCF_034702125.1 Engraulis encrasicolus | reverse complement strand
TTCTCGTTGGTTGTCTTCTGTGAAATGAAGCTGTGGCGGGATGTTGGTGGTTTACATAGTGGCCTGGACATTATGACATCTACAGAAGTAGTAAGTGATTTATGACGTTGCCAGTCATCAAGATTCCAGTCTCTACGCCGCGGGATTCGAGTCACAGTTTTTGATTGGAATGTCAGTGACGAAATGCAATCGCACAATCAACCCTCGCCGAAATATAGGCCTAGGCCTATATATAAAACACATATCAGTAAAGTGGTTAAATACGTAGACTTATTAACTTTTACACTAGATCAAATGTTAATCAAATAAATGAATTAAAAACAACCCTCTTTCATGATGATTTAGGCCCTACGAACGTGAAAAGGTGCAGACGTTCAGTCTCATTTTAGCTTTCAAAATAGACCCATCCATTTTTTTCGACAGCAAGGATAGTTCCCAAGGAAGGAAGTTTAGTCACCGTCAAAACGCATTGCAATAAATAGCCCAAACAGCATATTCCTAATAGGCCATAATAGGCCTAAAACACCTGTATAGGCCTAGCCTACATTTAAAGTTTCTTTTTCCTTTTTGACGTGGTGTCACAGAAGCGAGACAATAGACTTTATTTAATTCATGGTTGATAGTAAAATGCAAACTTGTGTTTGTTTTTGTTCTTTTTTTATTTTCATTGTGTTTTTTATTTCAAATGTCCGCTCATTCGCCTTTTCGCATCCAACAGTGCGGCTGGTCCAAAGCGGGAAGGCGAAACTAGTTTGAACTACTTTACCCACAATGCATGAGCACTGAGGTCGAAGGTAAACTGTCATGTCGGCTGATCTGTCATCTAAGTCGTGTTTACTGTTCAAAGTGCATGTGTAATAGGTGTTCTGAGCAAACTACCAATTTAAAACACACTTCACGTCTCGCTAGAGAGGTCTGTTACCTCAGCGAGCCTGCTATGGTAGTTCTATGTACGGTGCCTGCGAGACCTCGGGGAATCCAGAGTTGGACTGTTGTGGAGGGCTAAATAACGTGGATTACAATAAGGTAAACATATCGCTAAATCACCTATATCAACGGATAATTGACTCGTAAATGTCAGACGATGTGTGACATTTTCAACGTGTAAGGCAGTCACGAATCGTTTATGTTAAATTTCCGATATTTCATTTTATTTTATTTTATTTCTGTCATTAGTCGGACTGGTTAGAGTTTGCCTTGCTTGCATGTTGTTGTTGCCATGGTGCCGTAGCGCCAGTGAGTGACTTGCGGTGTCCTCGTGTCTTTGAGTGACTGACAGCAGAGGCTTTTAAAAGGGAGGACTGTGGTGTGTGGTGTACGTCGGTGCCTACTCATTGACAGTAGATATAAGGTCGTTGTCCATTGGTTAGCCAAAGCGGATTTATAAATTGAACTGCTGGTTGTAAACGTTGGAAGCAGTTAGGTTGCTGATTTGAATCAACTTCACTGAAATCGCACATTTTGTTTGTAATTTTCACCTGAATTTTTAGGCTTGTAAGGTTACTTAACTGGATCTACACTAGGCCTATAAGCAGTGTACTTCACCCCCCATTGCGGTTAAGTATGTAGGCCCTAGGCCTAGGGTGTAATTATCACCCTTGCTTGCCCATCCACATATTTGCCCACCTAGGTGCCTAGGCTACTGTATCTTGTCCAACTCGTTACAGGCAGATCCTTGCCAGCACCACACACCGATCTCCAGGCTGCAGGCTGAGTATTTAGTCTGATCACAGATTAGGTGGACACAATGACATGGACGCGGTCGGATCTCCTGTCTGTCTGCACCCTCATGTCTGAGAGCTGAGGCAATATTTAACACTTTTTAGATCAGAGCATAAAGCCTTCACTGTGCCAGTGCCACATCCCCTTAGTAGTCAGGAAGGAGGGGGTGTGGTCATGTGTCATTAGACTCCATAAATAATGGTATGCTGTATCAAATGGAGAGAGGGGAAGCATTGTATTGCAAATTACAAATTGCAAAAAAGCATTGTATTACAAATTGTAAAGCGCATTGTATTGCAAATTGCGAAAAAACATTGCATTGCAAATTGCAAATTGCAATAATAATACAAAAAATCTTTACATTTGAAATGTTTGCCCCACCCACTTCCCAATGTCACATGTTGCCTCCCTTACCTTCTAGTGCCATGCATGTGTTGCAATAGATAACTGATAGATTAGATGCATGTATTTACGTGTGTTGTTATGACAAATTAGTTGGACCCTGTCATGTATGTGTGTTGTTGTAATAGATTAGCTGGACCATGTCGTTAATGTGTTGTAGCAAAGTAGTTGACCATGTCGTTAATGTGTTGTAGCAAAGTAGTTGACCATGTCGTTAATGTGTTGTAGCAAAGTAGTTGACCATGTCCTTAACCCCTGGTGTCAGCTGACCTGTAATGACCCCCGCTCCTCCTCATATCAGGCACGTGTCTGACCTCTGACCTTTCATGCTGGGGCCCCTCAGCTGGAGATATGAACACTAGTTGTCATGTTCAGC
>NC_085858.1:57754136-57756636 GCF_034702125.1 Engraulis encrasicolus | reverse complement strand
GGTGCCCAGTATCCATATGCGCTTGAGTCAAGCTAACCGGAATAAACATCGAATAACACGGCAACTCTGTTGATGTAAGTCTGCGGCAGAAAACACTTCGGGTGTAAAGGTGGATGGGTGTCACGGTTCAAATGGCATTAGGGTGATTCTACTCCGAACCATCGCTTTAACAAGTCATTTGTTAACGTCCAGAAACATCCATGAGGGGCAGTCACATGAGCCTCAACTTAGGCCTAGGCCTACTGTTTGCCATGCTACCAGTCATCACACACTAACCATTACAAAAGGGTTAAATAAGACTTCACTGATGCTAAAGCAAGAGTTTACAAACCGTTACCATACATGCCTAATAGTACTTGTTAATGGTTAGGTGGTAGGAGACAACAAAGAGATAATGTTTTTTTCATAAATAAAGTTGGGTTATCAGACATTTTAATGATGGTTTACTAATGCTTATCAGAAAGTTAAATCACCATAGACGAATGATTAATTAACAGTACTTAATAATTTCACAGAAATACATAATGACTGACTCGTGATTCACTAAGGGTTAACTAATGCTTAATTTTGTTTAGCGAGTAGTTACATCAGCACACACTAACCATTCACTAACGGTATTAGTTAATGGTTAAGAAATGAGAAATAACACATAGATAACGACTTACTCGTGATTCACCAAGGGTTAATTATTGTTAAAAATAAGGCTTATTTAAGGCTTAACTTTGCTTAGCGAACCGTTATATCAGCACACACTAACCATTTACTAACGGTAGTAGATAACAGTTAGGAAATGAGAAATAATACTTACATAATGATTAACTCGTGATTCACTAGGGTTAACTAATGGTAAAATAAGGCTTAACTAACCCTTAAGTAATGCCTAAAAAGGGGTACTTATTATAAAGTGTTACCGGAGAGGAGATGAGAGGAGAGGAGATTAGAAGGGTGGAGAGGAGAGAAAGGAGTGGAGGAGAGGAGAGGAGAGGAGAGGAGAGGGGAGGAGAGAGAGGAGAGGGGAGGAGGAGAGGAGAGGGGAGGAGAGGAGAGGAGAGAAGAGGAGAGGAGAGGAGAGGAGGAAGGAGGAGAGGAGAGGAGGAGAGAGTGGAGAGGAGAGGAGGAAGGAGGAGAGAGTGGAGAAGTAGAGGAGGAGAGAAGTAGAGGAGGAGAGGAGAGGGGAGAGGAGAGGAGAGGAGAGAAGACGAAGAGAGGAGAGGAGAAGAGTAGAGGAGGAGAGGAGAGGAGAGGAGAGGAGGAGAGAGTGGAGAGGAGGAGAGAGGAGAGGAGAGGGGAGGACAGGAGAGGAGAGGGGAGGACAGGAGAGGAGAAGAGAAGAGTAGAGGAGGAGAGGTGAGGAGAGGAGAGAGGAGAGGGGAGGGGAGAGGAGAGGAGAGATGGGAGGAGAGGAGGGGAGAGGAGAGGAGACAAGATTAAGAGAAGAGGAGAGGAGACGAGAGGAGAGGGGAGGGGAGGAGAGGAGAGGAGCTAGGAGAGGAGAGGTAGAGGAGGAGAGAGTAGACGAGAGGGGAGGAGAGGAGAGGAGAGGAGAGAGGAGAAGAGGAGAGGAGGGGAGGGGAGAGGAGAGGAGAAGAGGAGAGGAGAGGAGAAGAGAGGAAAGGAGAGGAGAGGGGAGGAGAGGAGATGAGAGGAGAAGAGGAGAGGAGGGGAGGGGAGGGGAGAGGAGGTGAGGAGGGGAGAGGAGAGGAGAGGAGAGGAGAGAAGAGCGGAGAGGAGAGGAGAGGAGGAGATAGAAGAGAAGTAGAGGAGGAGAGAAGAGGAGTGGAGAGGAGCAGAGAGGAGGAGGAGGAAAAGAGAAGTGAGTAGAGGAGAGGAAAGAGTGGAGAAGTAGAGGAGGAGAGGACAAGAGAGGAGAGGAGAGAGAGGAGAGGAGAGGAGAGAAGTAGAGGAGACGTAGAGGAGGAGAGGAGAGGAGTGAAGAGGAGATGGGAGGAGATGGGAGGAGAAGAGAACTAGAGGAGAGAAGACGAGGAGAGGAGAGGAGAAGAGAGGAGGAAGGGGAGAGGAGAGGAGAGAAGATGAAGAGAGGATGAGGAGAGGAGAGGGGAGGGGAGGGGAGGAGAGTAGAAGAGAGAAGAGAGAAGAGGAGGCGAGAGGAGAGGAGAGGAGAGGAGGAGGCGAGAGGAGAGGAGAGGAGAGAAGAGAAGAGGGAGGAGAGAGAGGGGAGGACAGGAGGGGGAGGAGAGGATGAAGAAGAGAGGGGAAGTAGAGGAGAGGAGAGGAGAGGAGAGGAGAAGAGGAGAGAAGAGGAGAGAAGAGGAGAGGAGGAGAGGAGAGGAGAGGTGGGGGAGGAGAGGAGAGGAGAGGAGAGGAGGGGAGGGGAGGGGAGAGGAGAAGAGGAGAGAAGAGGAGAGGAGGAGAGGAGAGGAGAGGAGAGGAGAGGAGAGGAGAGGAGCGGAGAGGAGATGGGGGAGGAGAGGAGAGGAGAGGAGGGGAGGGGAGAGGAGAAGAGGAGAGGAGAGGAGAGGTGGGGGAGGAGGGGAGA
>NC_085858.1:57729136-57731636 GCF_034702125.1 Engraulis encrasicolus | reverse complement strand
CAATGAGAATAGAATGGAGGAAGAAAGGACAGATGGGTGAGGAGTGAATGGCAGAGAGGAGTTGTTCTTTTTCTCTTGCGCACACACACAGTCTTCTCTTATCTTCTCTCTGTCCGCCCTCTTTCTGTCTCTGTGTCCCCCCATGTCTCTCTGTCATGCTCTTTAATAGGCTACTGGAGTTCAGTGTAGAAGGGCTCTCAGAGATTTAATTAGGCTACATATTAAGTAATAATTAGTTAATATTTTATAAATGATCAATTATGCTAACATTATTGTTAATATTTGCATAAATTAATATGACACATATTTTTTAATAATACATTAAGTAATATATTATGATGTGCTATAAATTATTATGCAATGAGTAATACATGTATTTCTAATCATTTTATAAGTGTTAAGTATGTTACTATACATATATAATTAACCATTAGTTAACCATTAGGTATTTATTAGTTAACTATTAGTTAACTATTTATAGCGGAAGGTTATTGTGAAGTGCTACCGTCCTCCACGAAATCCCAAACTAACGTCACTTCAAATAGGTGACAGCAAGCATGCACACATGAAATAACACCTCAGTGAGGGGAAAAATCGCTCTGCATTCATATTGAAGTCATGTGAAAAGGGGATTATAGAAAACCTTCACATTTTAGTTGGTTTAATGTTTGCATGCAAAATTATCAAGAATATCAAGGTAAAAAAAAAAGATCGAAATTGAGATTTCATGTTAAAAGAACCGTGATATGAAAAAATGTCCATATTGCCCACCTCTACTTTCAACATGCTCAGTTGGATCTAGAAGCACGTTGGTGGTCGGGTTCCACGGGTCCACGGCGGTTGAAGTCGACTTGGTTTGTTTGACAAAAAGGACTGCAGCTGATCGAGACCATTAAGCGACAGACGGCCAACTCCCTAATCATAGTGAGGCAGCCATGGCCGAGTGGTTAAAGTATTACACCGCGTAATATTTATATGAGTTCATTTCCAGAACTCATGCTGCCCATTCACAAGTGTTACCTTTTTAACACATACTTACCACCACCATCAAATTCTAAGTATTCAATATGCCTGGGAAAATTGCACTTTTCATACATGAAAAGGGGGATATTCTCCTTGATCCGCCATTTTGAATTTCCAGAAATAGATACTTTTAGCTGCAAAACTTACTGTACTTTGGTCATACTAGTACATACTAGGTCATTACTTAGTAAATATTCATGAGATCATCACATTTGTCAATAGGCAGCACAATTTCAATGGGAAGCATAGTTGCAATACCTATTCTAGCCACAATCTTACACAGTGCATTTTTAAGGATGTGGTCTTTGGATCAGAGGGTTGCAGGTTCGAATCCCACCTGATCTCTCCCTACACCTCCATGGCTGAAGTGCCCTTGAGCAAGGCACCTAACACCACACTGCTCCAGGGACTGTAACCAATACCCTGTAAATAACTAAGTTGCTTTGGATAAAAGCATCAGCTAAGTTTAATGTAATAGTAATAATAATAATAGTTGGGAGTCTGGACGTGTGTTTCTGCTGTGCACAAGCCTTTAGCCTGAGGTTTATTTAAGGCATGAAAGCCCTTTAAAATGTCTTGTAGTGTTGTAGGAGGGTCTCGTTTCTCAAATGTGGGCTAACGGGCGTCTGCTTCCAAATATAGGCTACGCACTGCAAGAATGGCACTGCGCTACCTATGAATGGCATGAACAACACTATTCACATCAAAACACCACACACACACACACACACACACACACACACACACACACACACACACACACACACACACACACACACACACACACACACACACACACACACACACACACACACTGTCTATGAATGGCATTAATGACACTACTATCTATTCACAGCTACACACAGGAACACGTAGAAGGTCTTCCAGGTGTCCAATAGGCTGCATAGGTGAATGCCAGTAGAAGTATTTTACAGCTGCACAACAGCGAGGCAGTGACTGACTAGAAGAGATGTGTATGCATGTGTGTGAATGCCACTTAGTGTGTGAATGCCACTTAGTAAGCATCATAGACCAATAGAGGCCAGAGGCCTGAATGGAAGGCCTCTGGCTGTGCTAAACTCACTGTGTGGGCCAGGAGTATTCAATTATAAGTCACAGAGGGACAGTTTTTCCCTCCAGTGACGCGGTCGAACATCTGTATAACTGCGAGCAGCACGGTGACTGAGGTTAGGGTGCGAAACAAGAGGATATGTCTGCAGACAGGATATGGAGAGGTAGACTGTTCCAAAGGGTGGGGTCAGCAACACAGAAGGCTCTGGCCTCAAAAGCCTGGAACGGGGGATGACAAGCGGGTCCTTGCCATAGGACCTCAGGGACCTTGGTTGGGAGTGATGCTGGATGAGATCGGAGAGGTGCTAGGGAGCAAGAGCATTGAGGGATTTGTATGTGAGGAGTAAGATTTTGTAGGTGATGCGTGACTTCACCAGGAGCCAGTGAAGCTTTCTGAGTGTGGGGG
>NC_085858.1:57711636-57724136 GCF_034702125.1 Engraulis encrasicolus | reverse complement strand
CTCTTTCTCCCCCGCTTTCCTGCTTCTTTGTGATCTGCATCTGATTTCTCACCACGTCTTACTCTTTTTTGAGATATAGGTCAGCTGTGTGTGTGTGTGTGATAGGGGTGGTACGGTTCTCAAAATTCGCGGTTCGGTTCATATCACGGTGTCAAGGTCACGGTTTTCGGTTCTCTACGGTTCTTTTTTTTTAGCTCATGATAAATGGTGCACTGGCTAATAGAATCGGACTTATCATTAAATATCCTACATATGGTTTGTATAGGCTTATAGTGTGAAAATGGTGTGATTTTAATTGTGTCATCATCTGATTTGGTCTTATACGCTAATGTTTTAATTAGAGAGACTGGATAAGATACTCCTACTCCTCTCTGTTTTACATATTTTTCTGGGCAGTACATGAATTGCGGTTTGCGATGGATTGCACGGTTCGGTTCGGTATGCGTGTGAATTGTACGGTTTCGGTTTTCGGTGCGGTTTGTGCCATCCCTAGTGTGTGTGTGTGTGTGTGTGTGTGTGTGTGTGTGTGTGTGTGTGTGTGTGTGTTGTGTGTGTGTGTGTGTGGGTGTGTGTGTGTGTGTGTGTGTGTGTGTGTGTGTGTGTGTGTGTGTGTGTGTGTGTGTGTCTGTGTGTTTGTGTGTGTGTGTGTGTGTGTGTGTGTGTGTGTCTCTGTGTGTGTGTGTGTGTGTGTGTGTGTGTGTGTGTGTGTGTGTGTGTGTGTGTGTGTGTGTGTGTGTGTGTGTGTGTGTGTGTGTGTGTGTGTGTGTGTGTTTGCTGTTACTCCTACACTAAGATTAAAGGTTATGACTTCCTCTCTTTTCTATTGGTGACTTGATCTCTCGTTCCAGTCTTCTCTTTCTGCCGCACATTCTCTCAGATTAACAGAAACCTCAGGGGCAGATCAGACTCCATGGGCCCCTGGGCCAGGCAACAAGAAAGGCCCCCCTCCATGGGCCCCTGGACCAGGCAACAAGAAAGGGCCCCCTCCATGGGCCCCTGGGCCAGGCAACAAGAAAGGGCCCCCTCCATGGGCCCCTGGGCCAGGCAACAAGAAAGGGCCCCCTCCATGGGCCCCTGGGCCAGACAACAAGAAAGCCCCCCTCCATGGGCCCCTGGGCTAGACAACAAGAAAGGGCCCCCTCCATGGGCCAACAATTAACAGAAACCTCAGGGGCAGATCATGACTCTCTGGGCCCCTGGGCCAGACAACAAGAAAGTCCCCCCTCCATGGGCCCCTGGGCCAGACAACAAGAAAGGGCCCCCTCCATGGGCCCCTGGCTAGTCCACAAGAAAGGCCCCCCTCCATGGGCCCCTGGGCCAGACAACAAGAAAGGGCCCCCTCCATGGGCCCCCGGGCCAGACAACAAGAAAGGGCCCCCTCCATGGGCCCCCGGGCCAGACAACAAGAAAGGGCCCCCTCCATGGGCCCCCGGGCCAGACAACAAGAACCCAAGAGCTTGAATCTTGGACAGTGGTGTAGTGGGGATTTTTAAAGTGGGCGTACGCGATTTTTAACATCATCAAATAATTAGGCAACTTTTCATGTCGAACCCCCCCCCCAACTGTCCTCAATCTACCATCATTTCTTCTCCGTTTTCATCCGTTTGGTCAATCACCTGCAATACTGCTATGAGATCATTCCTTTTTGTATTCAAGCATGGGCAGAAGATTTGTTAAAAATCTCACTTCAGGAGAAGTGGGTGCGTACCCCCGCGTACCGCTTCCACCACACCCCTGGGCCTGAGCCCGGTTCACCAGACCTCTGTTTGTTTGTGCGTGCGCTTGTGTGTGCGTGCGCGCGCGCGTGTGTGCGTGTGTATGTGGTATTTTCCAGGCATGTAGGTGTAGTATCAGGACTTCTTGACCTGAGCTCCTTGTTGACACTGACACTGTGTGTGTGTGTGTGTGTGTGTGTGTGTGTGTGTGTGTGTGTGTGTGTGTGTGTGTGTGTGTGTGTGTGTGTGTGTGTGTGTGTGTGTGTGTGTGTGTGTGTGTGTGTGTGTGTGCGCATGCGTGCGCGCGCGTGCGTGTGCGTGTGCGTCTGTGTGCGTGTGAGAGAGAGAGAAGCAGATAATGATTACGGTCGAGACGACCCCTCCATGGTCAACACACACACACACACACACTCTCACACACACACACACACACACACACACACACACACACACACACACACACACACACACACACCCACACCCACCCACACACACACACACACACACACACACACACACACACACCTGCTGTTCTTCATCCATCTCTCCCTTCTCCATTCTCCTGTCTTTCACTCCATGGGGGAGAGGGGGATGTATGTCTTATATACCCCCCTTTATTCTAGGCCCGAGGAGTAGAGGAGAGGGGGATGGAAAGAGGAGTGGAGAGGGGGATGAAAAGAGGAGTGGAGGAGAGGAGGATGAAGAGGAGGAGAGGAGAGGGGGATGGAAAGAGGAGTAGAGGAGAGGGGGATGGAAAGAGGAGTAGAGGAGAGGGGGATGGAAAGAGGAGGAGAGGAGAGGAGAGGGGGATGAAAAGAGGAGGAGAGGAGAGGGGGTGAGAAGAGGAGGAGAGGAGAGGGGGATGGAAAGGAGAGGAGAGGGGGATGAAAAGAGGAGGAGAGGAGAGGGGGATGAGAAGAGGAGGAGTGGAGAGGGGGATGGAAAGAGGAGGAGAGGAGAGGGGGTGAAAAGAGGAGGAGTGGAGAGGGGGAGAGGAGAGGGGGATGAAGAGTGGAGATGGAGATGCATGGAGAGTTGAGATTAAGGGTAGTAGACAGATGTACAGAGGACAGAGGAAGGAAGAGAAAGGGAAGGAGAGACGGGCAAAGGGGAATAGAGAAAGAGAAAGGGGAAGAGAGAAAGAGAAAGGGAAGTAGAGAAAGAGAAAGGGAAGTAGAGAAAGAGAAAGGGAAGTAGAGAAAGAGAAAGGGAAGAAGAGAAAGAGAAAGGGAAGGAGAGAAAGGGAAGTAGAGAAAGAGAAAGGGAAGTAGAGAAAGAGAAAGGGAAGTAGAGAAAGAGAAAGGGAAGTAGAGAAAGAGATGCTGCAATAGATGAGTATGTTGAAAGAGATGCTGCAATAGATGAGTATGTTGAAAGTTTGTTTGCAGAGTTGAAGGTGTTGTTTACTCCACAGGAAGGAGGTCAGCTGGAGGTGACATTGGCAGGGACAGATTAAGATGCACCGGGCCCCCTAGGCTATAGGTTGCTGTGGGGCCCCCAGTAGGCAGATTTTGCGATACAATTACATACAGTAGACAAGAGTCATAATTACGAGCTAGGAATGAAAGGCAGCATGTCCGCCAACTATGGAGAGGAGTATGAACAAGATTTAAAACCCAGTCTGACGCGACAGATTAACGTTTTCGATACTACGTCTTGTCATAATCCTGCAATTTTTAACTTTTGGCCAATCGGCCCCCTGGCAGGTGGGGGCCCTAGGCTGGGTGGGGCTCCTAGCCAAGCTCCTCGAGGGGGTGGGGTGCTAGGTTGCAGTTAGGTTGCAGCTAGGTTGCAGTTGCACAGTTGCATATCTAAACTGTGTGTGTATGTGTGTGTGTGTTTGTGGGGGGGGGGGGGGGGGGGGTATAGGCTGGCGCCATATCCATCCTGTGTGTGTGTGTGTGTGGGGGGGGGGTGTCTAGGCTGCAGCCATATCCATCCTGGGCATGAATCCGGCCCTGGGGATTGGTGTTGGGCAGGAGGAGCACAGCTGACATCTCTGACTCTATGTGGAGAACAGATGAAAAGAGATGTCAAGGTCATGGAGAGAGTGGGTGATGAATACATTACAAAGACAAGTAAAGTCAAGACATTAAAGGTAGAGAAATACAGATAAAGAAAGGCAAAGAGAGGTGACAAGATTGAGAAAGCGAACAAGAGATTTTTTAAAAAGAAGAGAAGCTGCATGCAGTGAAGCTTACATTTGTGGAAGTCAAACCTCGAACAAGAAGAGAATAGTGGAGGGGTCAGATTGATACAGAGAGAGAATGAATAGAGAAGAGAAAAGTAGAGGAGTCAGAGAGAGGGATGAAGACAGAGAGAGAATGAATAGAGACTAGATGAAGAGAACAGAAGTGAGAGAGAGAGAGAGAGAGAGAGAGAGAGAGAGAGAGAGAGAGAGAGAGAGAGAGAGAGAGAGAGAGAGAGAGAGAGAATGGTGAGGAATGAAGAGCAGGCTTGGACAAGTGATGCTCTACTGACATTGGACACCACGCAGAGGAAAGTACATGACAGAGAAAAGGAGAGAGAGAGAGGGAAGAAAAGAGAGAGAGGGAGAGGTGGGGGGGAAATAGAGAGAAGTAAAGAGAGAGAGGGAGAGATAGGGGGAGAGGGAGAGAGAGAGGGGGAGAGGGAGAAGAAAGAGGCGGAGAGAGAGAGGGGGGGCTAGAGGGAGAGAGGGAGAGGTGGGGGGGAAATAGAGAGAAGTAAAGAGAGAGAGGGAGAGATGGGGGGAGAGAGAGGGAGAGAGGGGGAGAGGGAGAGAGAGAGAGAAAGAGGCGGAGAGAGAGAGGGGGGGCTAGAGGGAGAGAGAGAGGCAGAGAGAGTGAGAGAGAAAGAGGCGGAGAGAGGGGGGTGGATAGAGGGAGAGAGAGAGAGGAGGGGGGGAGATGGCAGATCAGCAACCACTCCCTATTCCTTGTTAAAAGTAAGGATGTGAAGGGCCCCCTTCCTAGACTCGCCTTGGGCCCCCAAATGGCCAATTCCACCCCTGATGGAGAGTTTCCATGTTATGAAGCTGCATGGCTGCTTAGGCTATTATATACTGTATTATATCCCCATGGCTGCTTAGGCTATTATATATTATATCCCCATGGCTGCTTAGGCTATCCCAATGGCTGCTTAGGCTATCCCAATGGCTGCTTAGGCTATCCCAAATGGCTGTAGTAGTAGTACTTAATTGTCCCCATGGGGAAATTTTGTTTGCAGTACAGACGCTGGCACATGAGACACAGACAGGTGTAACAAAGCAACAGACAACAACAACAAACAAAAAACAGACAGGAAACACATACCTGCACAAACTAGCACACACTATACACCAAAGCTGATGGCTAGACATCACCTCGTTTAGTGCCGTAAAAGCAGCGTCCAAATAGCAGGGCAGGAGTTGGAAGCAAGAGGACAGTGGATGTGTATTCTGTTCAATTATTTTGTCTGCCTTTATTAGCAGTCTGTCCTTGTAAAGACTCTCCATGCTTGGCAGAGGGATTCTGAGAAGTTTGCTGGCAGTGGTGACCGTCCTCCTGACCACCTGGCTGTAATTCACATGATTCCATTATTCATTACACACGTACAGTAAGCTGTAATTATTTCAAACAATATCCTAGTGCCACTTTGGCTGTGGCTCAAATGGCCCTGGTAGGCTACCGTAGGAACCCTGGATCCAATTATGGAACTGGAGCCATTGGGATTCTAATGCGACCATGGAAACAATCACTACGTTTACATGAAGTTTTTCATTCCGAATTAATAATTCAGAATTGAATAGTTCCGTCGAGTTTACTTTGATCTTTCTTTTAATTCCGAATTAAGAGGTCTTTACATGAAGTTTTCAAAGCGGAATTAAGCTTTCTTCAGAATTAAATGGAGTTAATTCCGAGTTAAAAACCGTCATGTAAACGTAGCAAATTGTGATTCTAATGTGACCATGTAAACAGTGTGGTATGGAATAGATATCATGATTATGGGATCACATACAGTAAACAGTGTATTTTGCTAATGGGGAGTTGTTATGCAGTATAGATATTGTATTTTGCTGATGGTGAGTGGTTAAGCTGTATAGATATTGTATTTTGCTAATGGGGGGGGTTGTTATGCAGTATAGATATTGTATTTTGCTGATGATGTGTTGTTATGCAGTATAGATATTGTATTTTAATGATGATGTGTTGTTATGCTGTATACTGTAGATATTGTATTTTGCTGATGATGTGTTGTCATGCTGTATATATATCGTATTTTGCTAATGGGGAGTTGTTATGCAGTATAGATATTGTATTTTGCTAATGGGGAGTTTTTATGCAGTATAGATATTGTATTTTGCTAATGGGGAGTTGTTATGCTGTTATGGGTCTGCATGCCCTACTTATGGCCACAGTTGTTGTTGATAGATGCAGATCTGAGTGGTGATTGGTCACGCGCCGCCCGTCTGTGTTGTGTTAACTGCTAACGAGCAGAGCGAGTATTGTGAAGATATCCTGCTTAGCTATTCACACACACACTAATACACACGCACACTAATACACACACACACACACACACACACACACACACACACACACACACACACACACACACACACACACACACACACACACACACACACACACACACACACACACACATACACTAATGCACATCTGTCTCCTAGTACACACACATCCATACACACCTCCTATTGGTATATAATGTATGTAGCTCTTCACACACAGCATAATGTAGTCACGCATACATGTATATTCATAGACCAGACGAGCATGCAGAAGGTAAGCAGTCTGGTAATGGGCTGTAGAGGGCTGCTGATTATTATGGGCTGTGGAGGCCTGCTAATTTAATATGTGACCTATTTAGATGCCCATTAGTCATTATTGGGAGAAAGAGAGAGAGAGAGAGAGAGAGAGAGAAAGAAAAAAGAAAGAAAAAAGAAAGAAAAAAGAAAGAAAAAAGAAAGAAAGAAAGAAAGAAAGAAAGAAAGAAAGAAAGAAAGAAAGAAAGAAAGAAAGAGAGAGAGATTGAGGGGGTAGGGAGGGAGAGAGAGGAGAAAGAGGAAGATAGGTGTTACTGGGCAACAATTTGGCCATAGCAGAAATGTTCTAAGCTATGAGATAGGCATCTCTCATTGGCTCCCATTATAGTAAAAGTAAAAGATGAATGGGAGCCTATTGGGCTAAATGGCTCAGCAGGGATTTGTGACGATTCTGTTCTCTGGTTTGTAAAGATGTGTGCACATTCTGTACCTTATCATGGAAGTTGTATTAGAAGTGAAGTTAAAGGTTCCTGACATGGCTTTGTTCTCCCAAAGACGTGTTAGTTTTGTCCTGCAACACGCTAGCATTCGGCTAATACCTGCTGGCTGAGGAATCTCTGCGACTATTCACGACCAGAGCTGACGAGAGACGTACTCTGACTGATCCTCCTAGCAGAGACATCTACGGTCACACACCTCAACCCCCACCACCGTCCAACATGTTAATTGAAGGTGCCCAAATTCTTAAGGATGAGCGCAGTCATCTCCTTTACCCCATGTACACATGCCGCTTTTCCACCACCTTAAATGCAATAAATAACAGGTGTCCGCAACAATCCTAACATAACTTTAAACACATCGACATCTGAAGTCAGACTTAAAACTACAAAACAAATGGCGTAGTGCCGTAAAGTCGATTGTCACGTGTTATGTCATTGCTATAGTTGAAATAAGGGTCATTTTCACGAATCTAACACTTGACAAGATGCAAACGTGTCGGCAAATGCTTTCACTTACTCATATCTATCGAACGCGACTTCATTGTTTCCAGGGAAAAAATCACACGGGCAGATAGTTCTATGAGAAGCGTACAGCCCCATTGGCACCCATTCATTATTTACTTGGCTGCGATAACATAGCTGCAGTGCCACTCCTGGCCACACCAGCTAGTGGTCGTTCTTGTACAAGATTCCATTTTCTTTGGCCATAGCATCCTCCATGGACATGAACTTGTCAGCCCACCTTAGATCTCAGGAGACACGTGATTGGTTGATTAGCTATCCCATTAGATCAGATAATGCACGTGATTGGTTGGTCAGCCTGCCACTAAATCATATATGATGCATGATTGGTTGGTCAGCCTGGCCTCTAACTCATATCAGGTGCAGGATTGGTTGATGAGCCACTCACTTGAGTTAGGTGTTATTGTTATTGTTGATCAGTGGCTTATTATTAGATCCCACGAGACGGGTGATTACTCCATCAGTCCCCTAATACAGCTCAGTGTTTCCCAACCTGTCTTGTCAGAGAGAGTAGAGAGAGAGAGGTTCCATTGGCCCATTGTTTCCGGGTTCTATTATTGCAAGGGGGAGGGGGGAAATCCCCCTTTAGGCAGACCTAGGCAGACCTAAGGACTGTTCTATTCAATGCTAGGAGTATTATGACACAGCCCTTTAGGCAGACCGGAACCTGGTCATGTTAGGTGCCCATAGCAACCTATTACATTGGCATATCTCTATATACTTAAAGAATCTCTGGTCTTGTCTTGCGGACCCACTAATCCTGTTTTCCATGCCATGAGGACCCCTTCACTCATGCTCTACATCTCCTCCTCCACCAACATGACCATGCTCCATACATTTGGTTATTACCTCCACCAACATGACCATGCTCCATACATTTGGTTATTACCTCCACCAAGGTTGTGTTTTCGGTCGTGTTGGTTTGTTTGTCTGGTTGTTTGTCTGTTTGTCTGTCCTTCTGTCTGTTTGTCAGCAGTATAACTCAAAAACTAATCAACGGATGTGCAGTTGCTGGCAATGACCCAAGGAACAAGTGATTACATTTCGGTGGTGATCCGGATCATGAGCCGGAACCAGAACTTTTTCAAAGATTCTTCACTATTGCTGGCCTATAAATCTAGACACCCTTCGTGACCGCAAATTGAATTGTGGATAGGGTGAATCTTGACATTCCTGTTTCTATCTCCACAAAAAGAAGGCAGAAAGACTTCAAATAAAAATAAGGTGTAACATATTCCAATGTTCTATCAAGTCAGCTTCCTTGGTGGAGGTCTGTGCTCTCTGAGTGCTTCTAGATATTACATTTGTCCACGTTACCCCCTGCAGTGTGCTTCAGTGTGCGTACCTCTAGTGGTCCACGTACCCCTGGTTGGGAACCGCTGCCCATATAGATGAGGCCGTGACTGTACTGGTTGTGTAAGCCAAACAAACACTTGGTCCATAAGGAGGACAACACTCACCTGATCATCAAGGGGTGTCTGTGTGTGTGTGTGTGTGTGTGTGTGTGTGTGTGTGTGCGCTGTGTGTGTGTGTGTGTGTGTGTGTGTGTGTGTGTGTGTGTGTGTGTGTGTGTGTGTGTGTGTGTGTGTGTGTGTGTGTGTGTGTGTGTGTGTGTGTGTGCGTGCACATGTGTGCGTGTGTGCACTGTGCATGCACGTGCGTGCGTACGAGCGTGCGTGCGTCCTTGTGTGTGTGTGGGTGCGTGTGTGTGTGTGTGTGTGTGTAGGTGCGTGCGTACGAGTGTGCGTGCGTACTTGTGTGTGTGTGTGTGTGTGTGTGTGTTTATGTCATAGCCCCCCTGGGCTGGTAAACATGCTTACAGCCACTCTCACACTGCAGACACACAGCTGACCTCAAATCAATAAGACTGAAACACGACTTCACTATTTCTCTTCTCTTTTTCTCTCTCTCTCTTTCTCTCTATCTACTGTATCTCTCTCTCTCTCGATTCCTCTCTCTCCCTCTTTCCTTTTCTCTCTCACTCCATGCCTTCTGTGTCTCTCTGTCTCTCTCTGTCTGTCTCTCTCTCGCTCTCTCTCTCTCTCCCTCTCTCTCTCTCTCTATCTCCCTCTCTCTCTCTCCCCCCCTCTCTTTCTCTCTCTCTCTCTCTCCCTCTCTGTCTGAAAGCTCTTACTCTTAAGTGCCTGGGTAGAGAGGGGACAGGAGAAGAGTGTCGTGGTCAGTGCAGTATTGGTGGAACGGCAACGCTAGACGGAGAGAGGGAAGAATATAAATAGAATACAAGAGGAGGAGGATGAAGAGTAAAGAGAGGAGAATAGAAGAGGAAGAGGACGAGGAAGAGGAATAAAGAGAGAGGAGAATAGAATATAAGAGGAGGAGGCATAGAGAGAGGAGAATAGAAGAGGAAGAGGACGAGGAAGAGGAATAAAGAGAGAGGAGAATAGAATATAAGAGGAGGAGGCATAGAGAGAGGAGAATAGAATAGAAGAGAATATAAATAGAATATAGTAGGAAGAGGAGTAAAGGGGAAGTGTAGAGGAGGATGCATGGATGGGTGGAGGACAGAAGAGGATGAGGAATAGTGTAGAGAGGACAACAGGGGAGAGCGATGAGGATAGAGATCGGATGGGCATCGAGGATGGATGGATGGATGGATGGATGGATGGATGGATGGATGGATGGATGGATGGATGGATGGATGGATGGATGGATGGATGGATGGACTCCAGTTAAGTAGAGTACACACACATACACACATCATGTCAAGAATCTGGCCTGGGACTAGTGCAGCTCAAGCTAGGGATTTGACTTTTGCCCAAACTAAAACCGAACTTCAGATATATTCGAATATTTATCCATATTTTCTTTACTATTAAAATTCCTTCAATTAGTCCTGATATCAAGCTGAAGTTGTTCTTTCCACAGGTAGATCTGCTAGGAGGGAGTAGTAGTCAACGCTGGCCATGACCGTGGCCTGAACTAGTCGTTGTGTAGAATATTGGGTCATCAAGGGTCTGATAGGAGGGTTCCTCATGTTGGACATCTGGAATCGGCATGTCCGGGCGACTGAGTCGATGTAGTTGCAGAATGACAGCTGTTCGTCTAACATGATGCCAAGGTTTTTGGTTACTTTGTTTTGGGACAGACAGACAGGCAGGCAAACAGACAGGCCGGCAGACAGAAAGGCAGACAAACCAACGGTCAGTCAGACAGACAAGCAGACAGACAGACAGACAGACAGTCCGACAGACAGACAGACAGACAGTCAGACAGACAGTCAGACAGACAGGTATTCAGACAGACAGACAGACAGACAGAGGGGTATTGAGACGGACAGATTGGTGTTCAGACAGGCCGGCAGGCAGGCAGACAGGTATTCAGGCAGGAAGGCAGACAGGTAGGCTGACAGACAGACAGGCAGAGAGTCCTATGTGTCCCACTGTAGTGCTACAGCAGTGAGAGTGACAACAGGGTTGTTCACTCAGTTGAACTGAATACAACAGACTTGTTCACTCAGTTGAATTCAGTACTGCAGAGTTGTTTTAGTTCACTCAGTTGAACTCAATTATTCTCAATTACACTTAACAGTCAAACAGAAAGCAGGAGAGGCACTGAGTCCGTATGCTGGGTACACACACACACACACACACACACACACACACACACACACACACACACACACACACACACACACACACACACACACACACACACACACACACACGGGTGTAGTGGTAGGGTAGTGATGCTGAGAATACATACAGTACACACACACACACACACACACACACACACACACACACACACACACACACACACACACACACACACACACACACACACACACACACACACACACACACACACACACACAGACAATGGTTGTGGTGCTGAGAATGTTGGGTTCCTGACTCCATATGTCTAGTTCTGGTTCCTGACTCCATATGTCTAGTTCTAGTTCCTGACTCCATATGTCTAGTTCTAGTTCCTGACTCCATATGTCTAGTTCTAGTTCCTGACTCCATATGTCTAGTTCTAGTTCCTGACTCCATATGTCTAGTTCTAGTTCCTGACTCCATATGTCTAGTTCTAGTTCCTGACTCCATATGTCTAGTTCTAGTTCCTGACTCCATATGTCTAGTTCTAGTTCCTGACTCCATATGTCTAGTTCATTTCTGCATGTTGTTGTTGAGCTGTATGAGACTGACAGTTATTTTAACGCAACATCTTCTTGTCTAAGTATGATATTGTGCCAACATAAATGTAACGTAAGTTCGAATTCCCACTGGTTTGGATTGGGCCTGGAATGCACCATTAGGCTCTGAGCTAAACTCTGGCACATTCACATGTGGGTCATTGATGTTTTTTAGTGGTAGACATCATCTAATACCACTATTGGATGAATGGATATTCATTGTTTGTACATTATGTACCAATTATTTATTAGTTTATGGCCATTTAGCTGGGGTTGTCTGTTCTGACATCTGCTACAAAAAAAAAAACTTTAAAAAAACTTAACTCAAATAATGTGTTCTGTTTGGAAACAATGAAATGAAGTCTGCATGTGTTTCTCAAGGACAAAGGGGCAGACCTCATGGAGGCATGGAATAATTCAGCCCCACGAAACCCAGACACACTCAGAAACAAACGCACACACACACAAAACCATTTGGTTTAAAAGTGTACTTGATCTGAATGTGATAGTAATGAGTGTGGAAGCATTACAGTATGAATAACATGACTCGTTTCTCTTTCTGTCTCTCTCTATCTCTCTCTCTGTCTCTGTCTCTCTCTCTCTCTCTCTCTCTCTCTCTCTCTCTCTCTCTCTCTCTCTCTCTCTCTCTCTCTCTCTCTCTCTCTCTCTCTCTCTCTCTCTCTCTCTCTCTCTCCCTCTGTGTAAACATTACAGTATGAATAACATGATTTGTTTATCTCTCCCTCTCTCCCTCCCTCTCTCCCCCTCTCTCTCTTCTCTCTTCTCCCTCTCTCTTCTCTCTCTCTCTCCCTGTCTCCCGCTCTCTTCTCTCTCTTCTCTCTCTTCTCTCTATCCCCCCT
>NC_085858.1:57704136-57709136 GCF_034702125.1 Engraulis encrasicolus | reverse complement strand
GTGCGGTAGCGAGGGGGGGGAGCGGTAGCGAGGGGGGGTGCGGTAGCGAGGGGGGGGTGCGGTAGCGAGGTGTGCGGAGGGAGTGCGGAGGCGAGAGGTGGTGGCGTAGGGAAGCGAGGAGGGGGAGCGGTAGCGAGGAGGGGGAGCGGTAGCGAGGAGGGGGAGCGGTAGCGAGGGGGGATGCGGTAGCGAGGCGAGAGGTGGTGGCGTAGGGAAGCGAGGGGGTGCGGTGTGCGAGCGGGGCGATAAAGTTGAGCTTGGTTGAAAATATGTAATGAGGATCGTGCACCGTGAAGCACTAACCAATGGGATAGCTCTCAAAAACCGTTATCGCCGTGACGTCACGTGCGTCCCCAGCAGTACTGCGGGATATTTAAAAATGGAAGCTGTTTCGATTGTGCAGGTGTCAAATCTACCGATCGTTTTTCACAGATGCTTTTCAAAAAATGACATTTGGATTAAGGTGGCCAACAGTGTTAATTTCGTCAACCAGGACGATGACGAAAATATTTCGTCAACGCCCCTTTTTCCCGTGACGATGACGAGACGATGACGCATAAAAATTGCTTCCAGAACATAAAAATATGACGAAAATAAAAATTGATTTTCGTTAAGGAGACTAAGACAAGACGAAATATACAAGCCATGGACGAATGGACATTAAAAATTTAATTGTTTAAAATGAATTTATAATTGTTATTGTTTCTTGAACTTCATAGAAGATTAGCCTACGCGCTGTTACCCTGTTTGTCTCTGCAGGCAATGCCTGGCGCTGGTGCGGCTCAATCAGTAGTAGCCTAGTTCCTAGTTCAATGAGTCCTGTTCAGTTGAGTTTAGGCCCTAAAATGTTTCCCAGAAAGAGAAAAAGAAAGAGCCCACGTTGAGGCAAGTGTTAATTTTGAAACATGTTCAACAACCCTTTTGTCCATAACGAAGACGTGTGTGTTTGTGCAGTCATGGTAATAGAACTACCGTCACTCGCGCCAATCTTCCTCTGATGCTGACTGTCATTTTAAACCTCCTCTAGCTTCCTCTCTTCTCCTTTCCACTTACGCATACGCCGACGTCCGTTGTCTGTTCTTTTGTAATGTTTGCTATATTGGTTGTTTAACCGTATGAATAGGCAGTTTGCAAGCAAATCATGAAGATCTGATTCATGCATTTATTTAGATCAGACACACAGGGAGACGTTTAAGGGATGCGCGCGCTACAGGGGAAAAGTTGTTTAAGTAGTCTAAACAGAGGCACGGCTACTGTAGTTTTGCTAAGAATCAATGTGTGGGCGATCAGGGTTTAAAGTGCGGAGAATTGAAACTTGTTCCCATCGAGGGCAACGCTAAAAGACCCAAGGCAGTCGACATCCCTTCCATGCGATGCGTATTACAATAGCGTCTCCCAGACATCCCAAGTTCTAAAAACTCATTGCTTAAACTTGGAGATGCTTATCGACCCTCGACATCCCGACAAACAAAACAGCATTAGTGTTCAACCATTGTTTGTCAATGTCCTTTCTGTCGTCCAGTCTGCATAGAACAACTGCCTACTTTTCCCCCAGGACTTTTGCAGGGCATCCTACGAAGTGCGCGTTATCTATTTGAAGTATTCCAGGAATGACGCACGAGCCATTATCTTTCTCTGTCCCGCATTGCCAATCGAAATAACGCGAACTTGCATAGTCTAAAATCAGGAATATTTTATCTAACTCGCGGCCATCGGGGAGCCACTATCAATATCAGAGAAACTTCTTGGACTTCATTGGGATGTCTGGTCTTCCCACTGCCTGCAATCTGCAGGCTATGAGTCACGCGGTCAGGTGAAGAAGAGCTTGTAGCCTACGTGACCAAATTCAAAAGCAAATAATACGCAGCAGCTTCTAATGCACGAGAGAGAGAGAGAGAGAGAGAGAGAGAGAGAGAGAGAGAGAGAGAGAGAGAGAGAGCAACCTGCACCTGGAAGTGTGTGTGTCTAATGCTCCTTTGCTCCATGCTGTTGAAATTACTTTTACAGGACTGATTTGGGTTTTGCTGGAAAATAAGCTAGTAAAAATGTGAATATTTGCTGCACTAAGCTATCTAGTGATAATTTGTGTAATAATTCGATTAAAATGACGAAAATGTGAAATGTTGACTAAAATGACTAAAATGACAAAAATTTGACTAAGACTAAAATTAATTTTCGTCATTTAGACGAAGACTATGACTAAATTGTGAAGGCAATGACTGAATTTGACTAAGACTAAAATTGATTTTCGTCATTGTGACTAAGACTAAGACTAAATTTAAAAAAGCTGACGAAATTAACACTGGTGGCCAATATATTCGCTGCTCCTGGTGAGTTTTTATTTGTACGTACAGTGTTTGTAATTGAAGAGAGATGGTTGTTTGACTACAGCATTTGCTAAGCTATGCTAATTTGACCGGGAAACGAGACTACGTTTCTGGACACACCCACGCGAGGCGAGCAGGCAGGTTGGGAGCGTGGGGGAAACATGTGCTTGTAAATCCACCATTAGTCTGTATTCTCTTCCCCAACCTCTTCTCTCTATCCCCCTCTCTTTTCTCTTCGCCAACATCTACTCTCTATCCCTCTCTCCTCTCCTCCATAACATCTACGCTCTATCCCTCTCTCCTCTCCTCCATAACATCTACGCTCTATCCCTCTCTCCTCTCCTCCATAACATCTACGCTCTATCCCCCTCTCTTCTCTCCTCCACCTCTAATACTCTCTATCCCTCTCTCCTCTCCTCCATAACATCTACTCTCTATCCCCCTCTCTTCTCTTCCTCAACCTCTACTCTCTCTAATCCTCTCTCCTCTCTTCCTCAACCTCTACTCTCTATCCCCCTCTCCTCTCTTCCTCAACCTATACTCTCTACCCCCCTCCCCTCTCTCTCCCCTAACACAATATGTTTACAACCACAACAACCTCTTCTCTCTATCCTTTTCTCCTCTTCTCTTCCTCAACATCTACTCTCTATCCCCCTCTCTTCTCTTCCTCAACATATACTATCTATCCCCCTCTCTTCTCTTCCTCAACACCTACTCTCAATCCCTCTCTCCTCTCTTCCACCACTTTCAGCTCCATTCCCCTCCAAATATTTTCCTTGACCTCCTCTACCCTCTCTCTCTCCCTCTCTCTCTCCCTCTCTCTCTCTCTCTCTCTCTCTCTCTCTCTCTCTCTCTCTCTCTCTCTCTCTCTCTCTCTCTACCTGTTTATCCATATAATGTGTACACTGGGTGATTGTTGATCCTTAGTTAGATACGTTCATCCTTTATTGCAGGGATTAAAGTTTTCCGTCGCTACGACGGATTTCCGTCAACTGGATGTTCGTTTGGACGGATTTCCGTCCGTATAATTTATGTCAATTAATTCACAATTTTTACTTTCCAACTGAACACAAATCGAGAGCACTCCTGGTCATGAGAAGGTGACAAGAGGTGTTTGGTGTACGGATTTAGTTATACACTCCACCACTGGTGTGATAGGCCTACAACAGATTCACTCATCAGTAGTTTTGAGCCATCCCCGTTCTTCCAAAAAAAAAAAAAAAGAAGTACAGCACGAGCGGTGAACAATTCGGTGGCGGTGCAGCGCGAGAGACTAAAAAAAAAAATAGCCAACATTGTTGCTGATGGCAGAAAAGAAAATAAGTGTAATGTCTTTAAAGTGCAATGACAATCGTTAAACGAGTTGGACTGAGATTCCAATATGGGCTAATAATGCATATGCATGGAATGCATAGCTAGAAGAAGGTAGGACACGTTTCCATTATCGTTGCACCTGCCGGGGCAGATTGTTAGAAAAAAAGAATAGTTTACTTCGACTGCGCATGATGTCTTTTTCATGAAGGGTTTGCATTTTAAGCATTGTGGCTTTTACTAACATTATTCATAGCCCCAATGGGACGGCTATCATTGGCAGCTAGCTAGGATACCACGCGTTTCATCCTCAAAGTTTAGCGCGTTTGACTGGCTGCGTAAAAGGGCTATGATAGAACTAGCTCTAGTTGTCTTTCTGACAACGGATACTTTACTGTCTCATCTGTAATCATAGCAGATTAACTTTGTTGTTGCCGATATATATTCAAGAAATAAGTTAAACGTGGGTTGCATTTTACAGGAGTCACTGTTGCTATCCCAGGCAGAGCCAATATTTTATGCCACGTCTTGTTCTGGGAAGCAGTGTCCTGATGGGTGGACTCATATGGTCGATAAATGCCGTTTCGATGTTTGTTTCACTTTCAAGGCTTGTTGTAGGCTATTGTTTGATGCTATTTTTGCTAACTGGAATAGTGTGCAGCAACAGTTGTGTGTGCGTGCTTGTTTTTGAGTGGCCCAACGTCTGTGTCCATCTTCTCGGACTATGCGTTTCGTTTGAGTTCAGTTATTTGCGCACTGCGCACAGGGCTGATGGGTGGACGATTTGCCTTGATTCGAGTGGAAAGTTGCGCGACAAGTTTGGGAAAGTGTGTTACTTTTGTTAAACGATAGACGTCTGGCTGTGACTGTGTCGTGTCTGCGTGCGTCGTGTCAGCTTGTATGAGAGAACACGAGTGCGTGCAGGAATTGGGGACGTTTTTTTTTATATCAATGGTAAGCGTGTGCCTGGCACCGCACATCGAGAGGCAAAAAAGTAGCCATAGGTTTTCAAAACGGTAGAACACAGAGGCAGACTACCGTCCGCACCCTGTTTGTAAACGTCAATAAGTTGTTCGTAACAGGATGAATAGTGAAAAAGGGTGAAAAACATACAAATAACCAACAACTAGTTTTCTCCCTCTGATTGCTATGACCAGACAGTGCATTGTTTTTTAAATGTAAGAAATACAACTGCAAGCAATGCGCACCAGTGCTTTCACCAGAACAGTGTTTGCCCATTCTGATGTGAAAGACAAAATATACCGGTAGCCTGCTACTACTACAACAACAACAAAAACCATAATGGGATCACTGTATCAACTCATTGCAATTCCAAGTCAATAATTCTGTGAGATCAGCTAC
>NC_085858.1:57694136-57699136 GCF_034702125.1 Engraulis encrasicolus | reverse complement strand
CCTGTTCAATTCAATCAGGTGGTCATTCAACCAGCCAATCACCTGGCTGAATGGGGCGACTAAGTCACGCCCTTCTACTTCCGGTCAGTGGGGCTTTAACTTGCTAAATTTTGAATGAGAGTAAATGGAGCGAGTCAAGCTAAATCCTCATCCCGTTTGGCATGTGCTCCGGATTTCACATATGATAACAGTGAATTTTACAGGTTTGGATTGGCATCGTAAGACCACTCATTTTTGGCAGGCAAGAAAGGTTATTTTTGTTTTTGTGCCAAACTGGGTAAGAGACTACAATGTGCGCCTCATGTATTTGACGTGGACCAAGGCTGAAGGTGCACAGCTGCAGCCCTACTGCTGCACAGCGGCTGAAGTGGCTGCACATCACACATGGGACTTCTGTTGTGTAGTCCAAATAATTACATATTTTTGCACACACACATCTCACAAAGCGCTTGACAAGTGAAGTCGATAATCACGCCATTGGTTATCATTGGTATTATCTAGGGGGGAGTACGAGGCGGATCGGAAAATAAGTTTGATCAGTCCATTAGGGCCTAGTCAAACGTTTTGACTTTCTAAGACCCATGAGCTGTCCAGAGAGGGCGGAGACTTAGGGTCTTTCTCAAAACCTAGGCCAGTGTCCTTCCAAGTGTATCAGCCTAATTAGTGACGCCCAGTGATTGGATACTTTTTGGTGAACTCTACAGAATATCCAATCACTGGGTGTGACTAAAAAAGAGTATCCAATCACTGGGCGTGACTTATTAGGCTGATACACTTAGTAGGACACTGGCCTAGGTTTTGAGAAAGACCATTAGAATCAGCTCAGAATCTTCTGTGTTCTGCCTCCTCAACCCTCAACCCTCAAGACCTCAACAGCGCCCCCTGCTGACGGGAGTGTATGAGAACAATTAGTTGAAAAAGTGATATAGAAATGAGTTGCCATTCACTACCTGGATGATGGAGACCCACCCACTGCATTACAAGCATGTGCACAGAGCAGCGTGGCACAACTTTTTTTTTTCTGTTGATGGAAAACCATTTTGAGGCTTCTACAACTTATTAGGATCCAATTTAACACATTGAATACCGGCGGTGCTCACGGAATTATGCCGTAGAATACCAGCGTTCTAAGCCCTTTTTTGACGTTTCTTTGTAGACTCACAGCTTATTATGTGATAGGGCCACTGAAATATGTTATGACTCGTTCGAAAGTGGAGACGCTGCCCTCTTAGTAGGTGAAAACTGTGTGTCTCTACGAGCTTTTATTGCCGAGTAAACCCACGCTAAACCGAAGCGGGTATCCATGGAATTCAGCTACAATCGGAGATATTGAGGTTTTTGTGAAGGGTGCGCTTCTTCAGAATGTGACGAGTTTGAAAGGGGATGAGTTGGTTTTAATCACAATTTGGTGCAAGGTTAGCTCTGACACACATCTTCCTGCTCGTCAAGACACACCTCCTGCTCTAAACCACTACGACACCGGCAATCAATGCCCTTCGAAATCCACGTTTTTCACACAGACTGAACACAAGCTCTTTGCACACATGCAGAAGGTCGGACATTTGCTAAAATAGTTCCCGATGACTCCCGAAATAATAGCCCAACATTGACAACAAATGCCAATGATATGATGCTTAGATGTAGCCCATCCGATCCATATGTAGCCAGCTATGCTAGCTTCTGGCTTTTCACATACAGGAAGACAGTTCAACATGGGGGTGAATAATCAAATAAACTTATCTGGTTGGCGATAAAACTTCCAAATCGGAGCGCATTACTCCAATTACAATTCGGGTGCCATTCTGATCCAAGGATCTGGTAAAGGTCTAGGTAGCAAGCCCAGAAAGTTCAAGATACTCCTGGCACGATATACAATGGTCTCTGTGTTTACCTATTGCGTGAAGTCAGACACAATACACGCTACCGATCGTAGGCTACTAGGGAAACAACAACATAGCACGATTCACGAATACGGCAGCACACCTCCTGCTCTGTCACACTACGACACCAGCAATCGATGCCCTTTGAAATCCCAGTTTTTCACGTGGACTGAACACAAACTCTTTGCACACATGCAGAGGGTGAGACATTTGCTAAAATAGCTCCCGATGACTCCCGAAATAATAGCCCAACATTGACAACAAATCCAAATGATATGATGCTAAGATGTAGCCTAGCCCATCCGATCCGAATCATATGCGGTGGCAGATGGACACTCCCAACTGAGATCGCTCCCGGACGTGTAGTCCCAGGTGTTTCTATCACTCCCGGACGTGTAGTCCCACCCGATTATATCTCACGTATTATCATACACTGCCACATACAAGCAATTTAAGGTTAGGGTTAGAAACAAAAAACTAACATCAAAAAGATAACTAGCTCCGTTATATGGCGGTGGGATCGATAGTCTGGCTAGTGGGGGCGAGCCGACAGGGGAGCGTCCTGCGTTGGGAGCGACAATCAGGGAATCATGATATGTAGCCATGCTAGCTTCTGGCTTCTCACATACAGGAAGACACAGAAACGTATCTTTTTGGCGATCAAACGTCCAAATCGGAGCGCATTACTCCAATCACATATCGGGTGCCATTTGGATCCAAGGATCTGGTAAAGGTCTAGCAAGTCCAGAAAGTTCAAGATACTCCAGGCACGATATACAATGGTGTTTACCTATTGCGAGAAGTCAGAGACAACACATGCTACAGTGACCATACTAGGGAAATCAATGCAGGCAGCGCGATAGGCGACATGGGTTGGCATCCAGACATCTCGGTAAGTTAAATTAAAATATCCAAATCATAACTCTCAAACATCATAACAATCAAACAACTTTGGACTGCAAATGTTGTCATTTATGTCCATCACAGAGCTACCAAAATCACATATATTGTCCATTGAAGGGTGTAGATTCAAAATATGATATTTAAATGCAAAAACGTATTTTTACGTTTTGGTATACAACGCATGGGCGTGAAAAACGCATTATTACGTCGTCGGTACTCAATGTGTTAAGAGTTGATTTTCCCAGAGACCTCATAGAAAAAAGGCCTAAAATACTGACATCTGGTGAGAAGCCTTGTCCATTGCTGTCCCCACCTTTTCTAACTCGCTCCCCCTGTCCATCCATAACTCCGAATCACTACTGTCCTTCAAACGCCATCTCAAAACCCACCCTTTCAAAACGAAGATATGACACTTGACACATTCCTTTCCTGCCCTCTTTTATCTATTTTCTGTGTGTGTGTGTGTGTGTGTGTGTGTGTGTGTGTGTGTGTGTGTGTGTGTGTGTGTGTGTGTGTGCGCGCGCGCGCGCGTGCGATCGTGCGTGCGTTCGTGTGCATAAGAGAACTTCCTGTAAAGCTTCTTTGAGTACCACGAAAAGCGCCAAACAAATCAGATTTATTATTATTATTATTATTATTTTTAAATCACAATGTGGTTTAAAGATATCTTAGTGCTACATCCTACGCCTCTCTGCTGCCCTTTCCCCCAAATAGAGCGTACAGTAAAACTCCATCACCATGGAGATGCCAAGGACAACTGCACATGCATAACCAGCGCAGGGGGCCGCTCCATGATGCGGCACGTCGCCTAGGCAACAGCAAAACATGCAGTGTCTTCTTTCTGTTTCCGTGGAGGCTGCAAGTTACCAGCGGCCACCCTGACTGCTTGGCTGTTCCATTCTGAATGTGCATTCTAGAACCTGTGCTGTTCCATTCTGAATTTTTATTCTAGAACCTGTGCTGTTCCATTCCGAATGGGTGTTCTAGAACCTGTGCTGTGTACAGTGCAATACAATATGTTTTCATATACCGTATAGCACAAAACTCAAGTATGAGGCTGACTCAAAGTGCTTTCAAATACACACAGACACACACACACACACACACACACACACACACACACACACACACACACACACACACACACACACACACACACACCACTGGTGTAGTCTACGTAGAACGCGGGTATACGGAGTATACCCACTTCTAAATTTCAGGGGCTTCAGTATACCCACTTAAAATTGATTGATCCATTGTTTTGAATAGCACAAATATATACAGTATACCCACTTCAAAAAATGCTCATATATACAGTATACCCACCATAAAAAAGTAGACTACACCACTGACCCCAATCCCCCCTCCCCCTCCACCTCCCTAATCAATCAATACAACTTGGTCATTGTTTGCACTCATTACGTTTGTGTTGCATTTCACAGCTTTTGGCTACGAACAATTTGTGCACTGTTATGAATTGATATCAACATTCTCATAGTTTAGTTGTACTTTTCAACTATCACCACTACAGAAAAAATATGTGTTTCGATCGTGTTTAGTCAAGTCAAGTCAAGTCGGTTTTATTGTCAATTTCTTTACATACGCTGGTCATACAAAGAATTGAAATTACGTTTCTTACGCTCCTTGGTCTTGTTGACATTTGGCAGGAGGTTGTTTTCCTTTTACCATTTAGCCAGCAGGTCTACTTCTTCTCTGTAGTGAGTCTCGTCACCCTTAGTGATGAGGCCCACCAGTGTTGTATCGTCCGCAAACTTCACCAGGTGGTTAGTGCCGTGGGTCGTTGTGCAGTCGTGTGTCAGCAGCGTGAACAGCAGGGGACTGAGCACAATTAGTTTACAATTAACAATCAGTTGGAAACAAGTGTGTAAAGGCCAGAACAGAACTGTGATAATGTAACGCTTATACCGGCACGCATTCTCCATTCATAATCGTTTGAGGTGCTTGTGAGGTTTTGAGCCTGGTCTTGCGAGTGTACGACTTCAAGACAGAGAGAGTTTAGATTGAGAGGGGACATATGGCGGCCATCTTGGTGACGCCTTCGGAGTGCTATTTCGCGATTAAGTAGACCAGATCTGAGAGTCAATGGGAAAAATGAATGGGGAAACTGAGTATAGGACGGAGGGGAACCCAGCGGTTGTGAAAACCATATGGTTGAAACGACCGTGAAAAACTGATCAATCTAGACTACTTGGTTGT
>NC_085858.1:57686356-57691536 GCF_034702125.1 Engraulis encrasicolus | reverse complement strand
TCATGTGCAGTGATGGGCAAGCTGGATTCACTAGTTATAGTCCAGTGCCACTTATTCCAAGTCACCTAGTTTTACCTGTTCAATTCAATCAGGTGATCATTCAACCAGCCAATCACCTGGCTGAATGGGGCGACTAAGTCACGCCCTTCTACTTCCGGTCAGTGGGGCTTTAACTTGCTAAATTTTGAATGAGAGTAAATGGAGCGAGTCAAGCTAAATCCTCATCCCGTTTGGCATGTGCTCCGGATTTCACATATGATAACAGTGAATTTTAACGGTTTGGATTGGCATCGTAAGACCATGCGTTTTCGGCAGGCAAGAAATGTTATTTTAGTTTTTGTCCGGAACTAGGTACGAGACTACAACGTGCGCCTCACATATTTGACGTGAACCAAGGCCGTAGGTGCACACCTGCAGCCCTACTGCTGCACAGCGGCTGAAGTGGCTGCACATCACACATGGGACTTCTGTTGTGTAGTCCAAATAATTACATATTTTTGCACACACACATCTCACAAAGCGCTTGACAAGTGAAGTCGATAATCACGCCATTGGTTATCATTGGTATGATCTTGGGGGGAATACGAGGTGGATCGGAAAATGGGTTTGATCAGTTCATTAGAGCAGTGTTTCCCAACCAGGGGTACGTGTACCACTAGGGGTACGCGAGCACACGGCAGGGGGTACGCAGGAAAATGTGATAATGACAATTGAATGGAGTATAGTCATACTGGGATAAAGGAATATACATAGAGAGCATTGGGTAGGGTACTCATGGTACAACAAAAAGGCTTAGGGGGTACGTGGGTCAAAAAAGGTTGGGAAACACTGCATTAGAGCCCAGTCAAAATGTTTGACTTTCTAAGACCCATGAGCTGTCCAGAGAGGGCGGAGACTTAGAATCTGCTCAGAATCTTCTCTGTTCTGCCTCCTCAACCCTCAACCCTCAACCCTCAAGACCTCAACAGCGCCCCCTGCTGACGGGAGTGTATGAGAACAATTAGTTGAAAAAGTGATATAGAAATGAGTTGCCATTCACTACCTGGATGATGGAGACCCACCCACTGCATTACAAGCATGTGCACAGAGCAGCGTGGCACAACTTTTTTTTTTCTGTTGATGGAAAACCATTTTGAGGCTTCTACAACTTATTAGGATCCAATTTAAGAGTTGATTTTCCCAGAGACCTCATAGAAAAAAGGCCTAAAATACTGACATCTGGTGAGAAGCCTTGTCCATTGCTGTCCCCACCTTTTCTAACTCGCTCCGAATCACTACTGTCCTTCAAACGCCATCTCAAAACCCACCCTTTCAAAACGAAGATATGACACTTGACACATTCCTTTCCTGCCCTCTTTTATCTATTTTCTGTGTGTGTGTGTGTGTGTGTGTGTGTGTGTGTGTGTGTGTGTGTGTGTGTGTGTGTGTGCGCGCGCGCGTGCGTGCGTGCATGCGTGCGTGCGTTCGTGTGTGTGTGTGAACTTCCTGTAAAGCTTCTTTGAGTACCACGAAAAGCGCCAAACAGATTTATTATTATTATTATTATTTTTAAAATCACAATGTGGTTTAAAGATATCTTAGTGCTACATCCTACGCCTCTCTGCTGCCCTTTCCCCCAAATAGAGCGTACAGTAAAACTCCATCACCATGGAGATGCCAAGGACAACTGCACATGCATAACCAGCGCAGGGGGCCGCTCCATGATGCGGCACGTCGCCTAGGCAACAGCAAAACATGCAGTGTCTTCTTTCTGTTTCCGTGGAGGCTGCAAGTTACCAGCGGCCACCCTGACTGCTTGGCTGTTCCATTCTGACTGGGCATTCTAGAATCTGTGCTGTTCCATTCTGAATTTTTATTTTAGAACCTGTGCTGTTCCATTCTGAATGGGCGTTCTAGAACCTGTGCTGTGTACAGTGCAATGCAATATGTTTTCATATACCGTATTGCACAAAACTCAAGTATGAGGCTGACTCAAAGCGCTTTCAAATACACAAACACACACACACACACACACACACACACACACACACACACACACACACACACACACACACACACACACACACACACACACACACACCCACCACTGGTGTAGTCTACGTAGAACGCGGGTATACGGAGTATACCCACTTCTAAATTTCAGGGGCTTCAGTATACCCACTTAAAATGTATTGATCCATTGTTTTGAATAGCACAAATATATACAGTATACGCACACACACACACACACACACACACACACACACACACACACACACACACACACACACACACACACACACACTGTGAATTCTCACTGGCTGGGCATTCCAGAACCTGAGCTGTTCCATTCTGACTATAACTTCGGGCATTTCTCAACGTGTAGTGTCCTGGCCTTGCTAGGGCGAGATCACGACCAGTGTTGCCAAATGGCCAATTTTTCCCGTTTTTACCCACAGACGGCCATCCCGAGTAGCCCAATTGGGCGGGCACCCGCCTAATCTGGCAACACTGATCACGACTCACCAAGGACTGTTCCACAGTGAAGCATGCTTCAAGTGCCATGCTCTTGATTTGTAGAATTTTCAAGACTGCACTGGCTGCATCCTTGCCATGACAACATACCCAGAATCCTTCTCGTGTTCTGGCTCGTGCCAGAATGGGGTTCGCTCGTGCCAGGCTTTTTATTACATTTGTGGGAAAGCCATGCATGTTTAAAGGGGCACAAGGTAGGATGATGTCCTTGTGCGGTGCCTGTCTCAAAATCTACACTACAATGAAAAAATGCTGTTTAAATAAAGTCGCTGTGAGAATGCTTTTCATCACGGTATGCCAACAGTTCATAAAAATCTGGATACGGTATGTAAATCGATTTTTCGTATGAAAAGTGTTTCCCATGACACTCGTTTGGACCGCTCTGTCAAAAGTTGCATGTGGGGTTTTGTGACAGCGGACTGTGGAAGTGGTTGCGACAGTCTCACATATTCACATAGCCTAACCATCGGCTGATTTGGGACAGTGATTAATTCAACTTTTAAACCTACCTGGAGTCCCTTTAAGCACAAATTGTATGGTATTCTGCTGTTTCCCAGATTTAAATAGATTAAAATAACTCAACACAACTTGGACATTGCACTCATTACGTTAGTGTTGCATTTCACAATTTTTGGCTACAGACAATTTGTGCACTGTTATGAATTGATATCAACATTCTCATAGTTTTGTTGTACTTTTCAAATATCACCACTACAGAAAAAACATGTGTTTCGATCGTGTTTAGTCAAGTCAAGTCGGTTTTATTGTCAATTTCTTTACATGCGCTGGTCATACAAAGAATTTAAATTACGTTTCTTACGCTCCTTGGTCTTGTTGACATTTGGCAGGAGGTTGTTGTCCTTGTACCATGTGGCCAGCAGGTCTACTTCTTCTCTGTAGTGAGTCTCGTCACCCTTAGGCCAACCAGTGTTGTATCGTTCGCAGACTTCACCAGATGGTTAGTGCTGTGGGTCATTGTGCACCCGTGTGTCAGCAGCGTGAACAGCAGGAGGCTGAGCACATATTTTTTACAATTAACAATCAGTTGGAAACAAGTGTGTAGAGGCCAAAGCAGAATTGTGATATTATAACGTACCACGCTTGACCGGCACGCATGTTCCATTCATAANCGTTTGTTTGAGGTGCTTGTGAGGTTTTGAGCCTGGTCTTGTGAGGTTTTGAGCCTGGTCTTGTGAGGTTTTGAGCCTGGTCTTGTGAGGTTTTGAGCCTGGTCTTGTGAGGTTTTGAGCCTGGTCTTGTCTTTGGCGCCCCCCTCTCTCTGGCGCCCCCCTGCAACGCATACTTCGCATATACTGTAGTTGCGCCCCTGGTTTGAGGTGCTTGTGGGGTTTTGAGCCTGGTCTTGCGAGGTTTTGAGCCTGGTCTTGTGGGGTTTTGAGCCTGGTCTTGTGGGGTTTTGAGCCTGGTCTTGTGGGTTTTGAGCCTGGTCTTGTGGGGTTTTTGAGCCTGGTCTTGCGAGGTTTTGAGCCTGGTCTTGTGGGGTTTTGAGCCTGGTCTTGTGGGGTTTTGAGCCTGGTCTTGCGAGGTTTTGAGCCTGGTCTTGTGGGGTTTTGAGCCTGGTCTTGTGGGGTTTTGAGCCTGGTCTTGTGGGGTTTTGAGCCTGGTCTTGTGGGGTTTTGAGCCTGGTCTTGTAAGGTTTTGAGCCTGGTCTTGTGAGGTTTTGAGCCTGGTCTTGTGAGGTTTTGAGCCTGGTCTTGCGAGTGTACGACTTCAAGCCAGTGGCACTGCAGAGGGCAGAACACTTCACTTTGAAACATCTAGATCATGTGTTTAAAGGGACACTGTGTGAGATTTTTTGTTGTTTATTTCCAGAATTCATGCTGCCCATTCACTAATGTTACCTTTTTCATGAATACTTACCACCTGCATCAAATTCCAAGTATTCATTACAACTGGAAAAATTGCAGTTTTCATACATGAAAAGGGGGATCTTCTCCATGGTCCGCCATTTTGAATTTCCAAAAATAGCCATTTTTAGCTGCAAAAATGACTGTACTTGGACCATACTAGAAAATATTTGTTTAATACTTAGTAAACTTTCATGTAAAGATCAAATTTGGAAATAGGCAGCCCAATTTCAATAAGCAGCATAGTTGCAGTACCTTTTTTGACCATTTCCTGCACAGTGTCCCTTTAAAGTCACATTTCTTGAAGGTGCACTGTGTAGGATGGTGGCCAGAGTAGGGATTACAACTATGCTGCTCTTTGAAACTGTACTGTCTACTGCCAAATTTTATCTTTTCATGAATATTTATTTACATTTTATATGTAATATAAAATAATGAACTAATAATGAACTAATATTTACTAGTATGACCAAAGTACACAAGGTTTTGTAGCTAAAAATGTTAATTTCTGGAAATTCAAAATGATGGACAATGGAGAAGATCCCCCTGGTGGTGGTGATATGTGTTCATGAAAAAGGAAACATTTGAAAAAGGTAACATTTGAAAAAGGAAACATTTGAAAAAGGAAACATTTGAAAAAGGTAACATTTGAAAAAGGTAACATTTGAAAAAGGAAACATTTGAAAAAGGTAACATTTGAAAAAGGAAACATTTGAAAAAGGTAACATTTGAAAAAGGAAACATTTGAAAAAGGTAACATTTGAAAAAGGAAACATTTGAAAAAGGTAACATTTGAAA
>NC_085858.1:57673856-57683856 GCF_034702125.1 Engraulis encrasicolus | reverse complement strand
ATTTCAATAATCCTGGACACCGCCATCATGTGCAGGTTCCTCAGTTCTATAGAACCCTTAGTTCTAACTTGGGGGGGGAACCTCAACTTTTATGTGGAACCTCAACAGTTCTTTGAAGAGCCCTAAAAAATCGGCAAGAGTCATGGACATGCTATATGCTTTTGATGATTGAACCAGTGTTGACAATTTAGCGACTTTTTGCCATCCATGGCGACCAAAAACCTCATCTAGCGACTTTAGCGACTTTTTGGTGAACCTGGCGAATTTAAAAAATGCGCCTTTTCAGTGACAAAATCATTGTTTTTCAACATAATTGTAACTCTGCACTGCCGTCAGAAGTGTTTCCCACAGTTAAGCAAGGCTGCAGAGCTCTGATCTCCAAAAAGTAGCTGGCACTGCCAATTTGTATTATGAGCGTACTGTAGGCATGTGGGCATGTTTTATAGCGATAAGCGTGCCGTGCGTGATGACGCTGTGATGTCATACGCAACATCATGACGTCATCTAGCAACCTCTCGCAACTTTTCAGCGAGCCAATAGCGACTTTGGCCGAATTTTTTTTGGCAACACTGGATTGTACTGCAGAAAAACCCTTTATCAGCGCCTCTGCATGTCCTCTCCAGTGTTGCCAGACTGGGCTGCTTAGGACGGCCGTCTGCGGGTAAAAATGGCACTTAGCAGAAAAGCCCGCCCAATTTTTCCCATAGAAATCAATAGAATTGGGCAGGATTTTGTGCTTCCAGGCGGATTTTGAGCATTTTTTGGGCTGGAAATCATCAGCCTCATCTGGCAACCCTGTGCTGTCCCCACCTCACTGTACCCAAGCAACATGACCAAAGCTGTAGAAGTGAATGATGAACTTGATTAAATAAGCCACATGACTCTGACCAAAGCAAACGCATTATTAGAATGATAAAATGTTGAAAATACGCATAGATATTACTGTATTAGTATAAGTGAATTCGCAATTACCGGCGCGAAATGCATTATGGGTAATATTCGCCATTTTGAGAGATAAACAAAACAGCGTTGCCCCGGGATACATATAAACGCGCATGATATTTTATCTAGCCGGGTTACTCCGAGCATGTAATGTTGACGACAAACAATTCACACAACCATTTAACAACCCCAAATTACTCAACATTTCGCTGGTAGGTCAAGGAGGGTCTTGGGGTTGAAAACAAGACATTTTTGAACGTTTTAAGTGAAACCAGAATTTAATAACGAACTTGTTTTGGAGAGATGTCTGGTAACTAACAGAAGACTAACCATCCGGGTTGCTAGCTAAATCCGAGTATGTAATGTTGACAACAAACAAGTCTCTCAACCATTTAACAACCCCAAATCACTCAATATTTCGCTGGTAGATCAAGGAGGGTCTTGCGGTTGAAAACAAGACATTTTTGAACTTTGTAAGTGAAACCAGAATTTAATAACGAACTCGTTTTGGAGAGATGTCTGGTAACTAACAGAAGGCTAACCATCCGGGTTGCTAGCTAAATCCGAATATGTAATGTTGACAACAAACAATTCACACAACCATTTAACAACCCCAAATTACTCTAAATTTCGCTGGTAGATCAAGGAGGGTCTTGGGGTTGAAAACAAGACATTTTTGAACTTTTTAAGTGAAACCAGAATTCATTAACAAACTCGTTTTGAAGAGATGCCAGTTAGCCCACACATAGCTATGTCTTCAGTACAGCTTTACATGTCCTTCTTAAATTGAATGTTTCATTAATTTATTCTACCAGTTCATGATATAGCTTCATTAATCACCTGTGGCCACTGTCTGTCATCGTCTATCTATGAAACTTTATTCAAAACTTAATTCAGGCTGTCATTTTGATGGTCTCAGTCACCAGAATTGATAAGCGCAGCAACTATGGCATAACGGAGAACGGCACACTTCAGCAATGGCGACAGTGCACAATGGCGGCACCCATGAATCGCAATACAATCATTCTAAAATCTACAGAAAGCACCACTTTTACCCCACTACGAAATCCACAAATTATGACATTTATTTACCTCGTTTACTGGTGTGCAGCTCAGTGTCCTACCGCTTTGGGAAGGCAGGATCTGGTATCCACGCATTTGTTTATCTACCGTTTTGCGTTGCTAGGTCAATTTCGTGCAGGCGCACTAGTAATTGCGAACTCACTTATTAGCATCACACACTGTACTTCCAACCAGAACAGCTCCTGCACTTCACAATCTGGTACGTCACGGGAGAGGACTAAGTTCAATTAGGGGGAAAAGTCACTGGACCATCTTCACATTTGTGCCAGGATTTGACTCTGGGGAACACGTAACAACGCTGAGTCTTGGCATTGCTCCTAATAATGTAGAAATGTACTTTCCACATCTGAAGATGCTCCGGTGAATTTCGTCCCTACTTGTACATCCAACCAGTTAGTCTTAGCTAACGATTAGCATGTTGAACACCCGATTAAGGTTAGAGTGTGCAGCTATTGCTAGCAGTTAGATGAAGACCGGATGATTGTATTAGTTGTTCTTTACGATAGGGACACATAGACGTGAATTTGGCCAAGCGAATGAACTTCCCCATTCATTCCTATGACAGGTGAAGGCAAGCGAACAGGAGAAGGGAAGCGAATCTATTAAACAATGTTCAATATCATGCAAATGAGGAGCGAATTAGCCTGCGGCGGCCCATTCAAATCAACACCATAACTGTTCCATTCCATTTGATTCGCCGCGACAACCTGACGACGGTTGAGCTGTCAGAATGGAACAATTTCGCCTCCCTTCGCCTCGCTCGTTTCGCCTGCTATGTGTCCCTGTTAGTGCCAACATAACTGTGGTACTCTACACACGTCCTCATGAATATATTCTTCATCCTTCACCCTCGATACTCAGTGGAGGCCATTTTGGATACAAAAGGGGGAAAAGGCCGACAAAGACATACTGTACAACCACTTTCTTTTGACTGATTCATTTTTTTTCATTTGCTTTAGTTTTTGATTATTAAACAATTAAAACACACATGTGAACTGAAGTTTTGTTTTCCACGGACGTCTTCTTTCAGTGAATTATTATTATTATTATTATTATTATTATTATTATTATTATTAAGATATTTTGGGATTTTATTCATGACAGGACAGTGAGATAGACAGGAAAATAAGTGGAGAGAGAGACGGGAAATGCCAGCAGAGGACGCGAGCCGGACTCGAACCCGAACCCGAACCCGAACCCGGGTCAACGGTAGCAGTGCAGTGCCCTAGAGTCAAAGAACATTTAAAACATTAAGATAAAACATAAAATGATAATAATAAAATAAAAAATAAAATTAACTCTATAGGCTCTATGGCCTGGTGTGTTCAGGATATATACTGGTATAATGTTCCTTAGCTAAGTTAGGATACTATGTACGTATTCCAATTTTTTACAAAAAATGCTAACCTCTGGCCCAAAAGACGTGGGCCGGACTCGAACCCGGGTTAACGGTATAGCAGTGCGGTGCCCTACCGCTTGAGCCACGGCACGGCCAGTGAATTAGCTCTAAATAAAAATACTAGAAACTATTTTCTGGTGCAGAAAAACACAGCCGACACTCACCGATCTCTGTCAAGACCGTTGTCTGCTATTGTCCTAGCCTGATAAACCAGACTAAATGTGGACGTCTAATTTAGTCTGGCCTCGATGCATAATACATCCGAAGATTGTTGATGAGAACAACCTTCCCTCTAGCCTGAGTATCATCCTCCGTAGTGACCGCGCTGGCTCAATACTTTCGCTTGCTGACCACGGAGTCTGACCCTGCAGCCACCCCCGGCAGTTGGAATTCAGATATTCGTTCAGTATCTGAATAGCCAATAGGCTCGCTGATAGTCTAAGCCCCTCCCCAAGCCCTCTTACATATTCAACTGAAATACAACAACTTGATGATGGCGATGTGATGTCTGTAACCAGGACATTTGATAGTGCTTGGTGTAAACTGGGACATTGCCGACCGCCAAGACCTTTGACAGGCTTTCGGCACTGACACTGCGCAGCTCTTGGGCAGTCACACTGGGCGTTTCTCTTCTGTTCACTTTAATGGTTTTAGTTGACAGTTAATATCTTCATAACAAGGTTGGAACAAGCGCAGCCCCATTTCAGTGTTACTTTTTTTGCTGTCACACTCGACGCATATACACAGACACAAACTGGGAAGGAGAGAGGGTGGGGGCTGCTCCGTGGGCTGTGCATTTGGCGCATATTAAACAACGCAACTAGTAGTTTCCCAATAAAATTTGAATCATAATGCCGTGGATCCAATACTATAATATCATATAATATTGTCCTTAAGTCTGAGCGATGCATTGATTATTTGTTTAGGGTACGTTTTCTGCCAGCTAAATGCAAGGGGGAAGGGGGCTATATTAGCAAACAAGACGATTGCACAGTTAGCCTGCTAATTTTAAATATGATCACCTGGAGCTAATAGCCTTCACATGGCTTAATCCATCCCTGTTATCAGTCCGCTTGAGGTTTTTGCTTCGGGAAAGTGAAAAAATGAGGTCCTAATTAATCTTCAGATGGTGTCGGACCCTGACGGTGCCATAGGCACACGTTGTATGTCTCCCTGAAATCGTAGGTTTTTGACGGACCTCGACAAGTTCTACACTCCTTAGTTACCGTTGCTGAGCTCGGATTGGTTGGCGGCCGTTTGTGGGAGGGGTTTTGCGAAAGGCTAATTCCCTCATTAAGTGAGATAATTTCCAACTGCCGGGGGTGGCTGCAGGGTCAGACTCCGTGGTCAGCAAGCGAAAGTATTGAGCCAGCGCGGTCACTACGGAGGATGATACTCAGGCTACCTTCCATCAAAACCCTGCCCGCTTTGATTCAAAACACATCTTTGCGTTGTAATTGGTTTGCCAGATTCATGGCATTCTGGCTTCATTGAATCATTATGCGAGGCCAGACCCACCCGTAGACAAAACATTTTGTCGTCCAGCGGGTGGCGCTGGTTCACCAGGCTACTATTGTCCCGGAGTAGTGGAACAACCTCTCAGAGGCCGAAAAACGAAGTACATCTCTCTCAACCTTCAAGAAGCAGTAAAGACTCTTCTCTCTAGAGACTATTTACTACACTGCTTGAGCTGCTGCTCTAGTCCCAGGGTAAAAGGCAAGGCAAGGCAAGTTTATTTTTATAACGCATTTCATACACAAGTGCAACTCAATGTGCTTCACAAAATTAACAAATGCAAAAAGAAAGGAAACATGGAAGAAAGAAGGAAATAAATTAGTCAAAGAACATTTAAAACATTAAGATAAAACATAAAATGATAATAATAATAATAATAAAATAAAAAATAAAATAAACTCTATATATAGAGTTTATTTTATTTTTTATTTTATTATTATTATTATAAATATTATATATCTATAGACTCTATGGCCTGGTGTGTTAAGGATATATACTGGTATAATGTTCCTTAGCTAAGTTAGGATAATATGTACGTATGCTATTTTTTTACAAAAACTGCTAACCTCTGGCCCAAAAGGCAAGCCTCCTTTTTGCATTTTCTGCGGGAATGTAGTCTAGTTATTACCTCTGCCAAGTCCTGTCCACACCTCCTCCTCTCCTCACCTCCTCCTCTCCTCACCTCCTCCTGTCCACACCTCCTCCTCTCCTCACCTCCTCCTGTCCTCACCTCCTGGCTCCTCTCCTCACCTCACCTCCTCCTGTCCTAACCTCCTCCTCTCCTCACCTCCTCCTGTCCTCACCTCCTCCTCTCCTCACCTCCTCCTCTCCTCACCTCCTCCTGTCCACACCTCCTCCTCTCCTCACCTCCTCCTGTCCTCACCTCCTCCTCTCCTCACCTCCTCCTGTCCACACCTCCTCCTCTCCTCACCTCCTCCTCTCCTCACCTCCTCCTGTCCTCTCCTCACCTCCTCCTGCCCTCACCTCCTCCTTTCCTCTCCTCACCTGCTCCTCTCCTCACCTCCTCCTCTCCTCACCTCCTCCTGTCCTCTCCTCACATCCTCCTCTCCTCACCTCCTCCTCTCTTCACCTCCTCCTCTCTTCACCTCCTCCTGCCCTCTCTTCACCTGCTCCTCTCCTCACCTCATCCTCTCCTCACCTGCTCCTGTCCTCTCCTCACCTCCTCCTGGCTCTCTCCTCACCTCATCCTCTCCTCATCTCCTCCTGTCCTCACCTCCTCCTGTCCTCTCCTCACCTCCTCCTCTCCTCACCTCCTCCTTTCCTCTCCTCACCTGCTCCTGGTTCTGTCCTCAGGTCCCTCCACCAGACGGTCAACACGCCTCCCAGATAACATCACTGACATTTATTTCCCTCAACAAAATGAGGCCACTCTGAAGACCAATACATGGCATTCAGTTCATTAACCTTTTGTCTGCAATATGATGGGTTTTGTTTTTGTGCAATTTTCCCCGGACACAGACAGACTCAAAGAAGCACACACACACACACACACACACACACACACACACACCGGGGCGAAATACAATAACATGTTTTTCAGAGGATTCTCATAAATCCAGGTCATCAAAAGGAGATAATAACCCTAATACTGTAATATAAAGGCAAGGCAAGGCCGGGCAGATTTAGTTGTGGTGTGTGTCATACACAGAGGCAGTCTGAGCATTAAAAACCGCCTCATAACATGACAACTCAACATGTTTTAACCTAAATAGCCATATTTGAAAAAAGGCCTTTTGTCATTTTTAGATAAGAAGAGAATTCCTCCCTTTTGGTAACATTTAACTTAACTTTCTGTGACCCAATTCAAGCAAGCATTAGAATCAACGTGATTCTAACTTTTTTGGCAAGAAAGCGAGGCAACATTTTCTGGCAGTCTCATACTCACCATAGAGAGCAGAGAGAGAAGGTCCTTTGGGGTTGCAGTAGAAATCTGTCGCTAGTCGTCACAGAGAGGGGCACAATTCCCTGCGGGCCTCTTCTACTGTAGTCTCCAACCAACTGGAAACTAGAGCATTTGAAAAGTTTGCAAGCTGAAAAGTTTGCTCACAACTTCAGAGTTTTGTGAAATAGAAGTAGTTGCACTCTTACTGATGTAATTACAACACTAGTGGTATATTACATGGTTTCCCTTTCTAGAAACCTAATGGACTTTAAAAGAGGTTGTGCCTGCAGGGAAGAGAAGGTGATTGTGCCTGCGTGTCTGCAGGGATGAGAAAGTGATTATGCCTGCGTGTCTGTTTCTGCCGGGCAGGGGTGAAAGTAATGTTTGTTTATTACCGGTGCTACCCCCCCACCTGCAAACAAACAATAAACAAACAAAATAAATGTGCACTACATATGGCTGCATAACTGGTGTCTCTTCATACTTGTCTCAAATGACAGAGAGTGGTGTATGTGTCTACTACTTAAACTGCAGACTGTTGGACAGCATTAACCCTATTCTCTGACCGGTACTGTGCACCAGCTGTAGGCTACGTTTTATACCGGTGCTACGCACCTGTACTGTGTGCACCCGTCTAGCGTCTACTTTCACCCCTGCTGCCAGGCCTGAGATCTCTCCAGCCTGCCCATCTGTCCTCAGGTCAGAAGAGGAGAGGAGAGGAGGAGAGGAAGAGAGGAGGGAAGAGGGGAGGAGAAGAGAGGAAGAGAGGAGGGAAGAGGGGAGGAGAGGAAGAGAGGAGGGAAGAGGAGAGGGGATGGGGGAGGAGAGGAAGAGAGGAGGGAAGAGGAGAGGAGAGGGGAGGGAGAGGAGAGAGAGGAGAGGAGAGGAGGAGAAGAGAGGAAGAGAGGAGGGAAGAGGGGAGGAGAGGAAGAGAGGAGGGGAGAGGAGAGGAGAGGAGGAGGGCAGAAGAGAGGAGAGGAGAGGAGGGGATGGGAGAGGAGAGGAGAGGAAGAGAGGAGAGGAGAGGAGAAGAGGAGTAGAGAGGAGATGAGGAGAGGGGAGGAGCAGAGAGGAGGAGAGGGGAGAGGATAGGAGAAGAGAGGACAGAAGAGGAGAGAAGAGGGGAGGGGAGGGGAGGAGATGAGGAGTGTAGAGGAGAGGGGATGGGAGAGGAGGGGAGTGGAGAGGAGAGGAGAGGGGAGATGAGGAGTGGAGAGGAGGGGAGGGGAGTGGAGAGGAAAGGAGAGAAGAGAAGAGAGGAGGAGAGGGGAGTGGAGAGGAAAGGAGAGAAGAGAAGAGAAAAGAAGAGGGGGGACTTGGATGAACTGAACTGACTCATCATGACTGAGCTCCAGGTGAGGTGCAGTTGTGTAAGCCCTTTGCAGAGGAAGACGATATATATAAACTTATTCAGCCATACAAACTCTTTATGTGGGGGAAATGGAAAAGTTCTTTCAAAAGGAGGTAGGCTACGGCGCCTTTCCTCTTGATGCCTGGTGGGTGCGTAGGTTCCAATAGGTGAACTATAGGAGCAAGCAAGGGGAACTCACACACCTTGGATGCCGATGCAATAGTGTGCTTTTATTGCATGTTTAGAAAGTAAAGAAAAGTGCTGCCCAAGTGAACAGTGCAAAGGTTTCAGTCCCAGTCAGACCATCCTCAGTGCAACAACGGGAAAAGGAAATTGACCACTTTTATTGTAAGTAAGATCCATAGGCTATACATATTTAATACTTTATTGCAGGGTTTCCCAAACTGTGGTGCGTGCACCCCTAGGGGTGCGCGGCCTGCCACAAGGGGGTGCGCAAGCTGAATAGAGCAATGGTTGATATGTTGTTTATCCAACATTAATGAACACAGGGTACTTTTAATTGTTTGGTGAATTGTATGCTGGACGGATCCATCTGAAGTGTAATTTATAACTCCTAGACTTGTCATGCAACACGCTCCATTGTAATGATGGCAGAAAAAACATTGGGCGGCTGTGCAACATTCACTTAGGGGGTGCGCGAACCACATTGAAATGTAAAACGGGGTGCGCAGGGAAAAAAGTTTGGGAACCGCTGCTTTATTGTGTTCATGTATTTAGTTGTTACATGTTTCAGTTTATAAACAGCTAAAAATAGACCAAAAGGGCTGGCATCTGCGCCTTAACTTAGAACCGTGTGTTGCTTGGTGCGACTGCTCACCAAAAGTAGTGATACTAAGACAGTCAAAAAAGATAAGGTGCACACAAGGCTTTCAAGTTCAAAATGTGTATTGTAAATCGGAAAAAGCTGGAGCTACAGACGTTTGGGACCTAGTCCATTATCAATGTCTCAAGTAGCCAGTTTATAAACAGTCATGATTACTAGTTTGGGAACATATTTGTTTTCATGTTTTCCCACTTATTCACCATTCCCGCCCATAAATAAACTGTATAAATTACTTCAGATAAATCATAAGAGTTAGAACAATAAGTAATAAAATAATAAGTATAAAACACAAGAAAATAAATGAATGAATAACAATACAATACATGCCACCTATTCCTATTGCAGTATATGGTGTGTGTGAGCCTTACCAATACAGTATGGAGTGTGTGTGTGTGTCTGTGTCTGTGTGTGTCTGTGTGAGCCTTACCCATACAGTATATGGAGTGTGTGTGTCTGTGTCTGTGTCTGTGTCTGTGTGTGTGTGTGTCTGTGTGAGCCTTACCCATACAGTATATGGAGTGTGTGTGTGTCTGTGTGTCTGTGTCTGTGTGTCTGTGTGTCTCTGTGTGTCTATGCGAGCCTTACTCATACAGTATATGGAGTGTGTGTGTGTGTGTGTGTGTGTGTGTGTGTGTGTGTGTGTGTGTGTGTGAGCCTTACCCATACAGTATATGGAGTGTGTGTGTGTGTGTGTGTGTGTGTGAGCCTTACCCATACAGTATATGGAGTGTGTGTGTGTGTGTGAGCCTTACCCATACGAGGAGATGAGAAGTGGGCTACCTAAAGGAATAGGTCGCTATTCTGCATTTGGGGCCTTATGGCCTATATATAGCGCTATACGACCTTCATGGGTCATACACACTCTTTTATAGTACATGGTCCACTCTTTTATAGTACATGACCCACTCTTCCCCTCTTTCTCTCTCTCTCTCTCTCTCTCTCTCTCTCAGTCCCTCTATCTCT
>NC_085858.1:57663856-57671356 GCF_034702125.1 Engraulis encrasicolus | reverse complement strand
AGTGGAGTGGAGTGGAGTGGAGGGGGGCATCAGGAGTAAAGAGGAGTGGAGTGGAGTGGGGGGGAGTTTGCAAGGTGTATAGGGGGGTGGAGTGGGGTGAGGGTTTAGTGCCTCAGGCATTTTTTTGTCTTTGTCTTTGATATTGCTAGATTTTCCATTAATAGTTTGTCTGCTAATGTTGCTAGAAATCCATTGCTTTGCTAGGCTTAGACTATGGTGGGTGGGAGGGGCACGAATAATATTCACAAGTCCAAAAAGTGGGTCCCTGGTGAAAAAGTTTGGGAGCGACTGATCTAAGGGATGGGAACGATGTGTGTGTTTTTAGATTTTTGCGAGTGTATGTCCAATATGCAAATCAACTTTTGTTTCCCATTGCTATGCACTGTTCGGGTGCAGACCTGCCTTTTTCCAATGCTGTGGCCATTGCTGCTCACTGTGCAGGTGCAAAGCTGCCTTTTCCATTGCTCTGGCCATTCTTCTCTTTCATTGGCTACTCAGACAGCTGCTTTTGAATGTGCTGATCAGATCAGCGTGTTGCTGTTTTCTGCATCTCCATAGCCAAGGACTGGAACAGAGGGAGAGAGAGAGGGGGAGGGGTGCAGAGACATAAAGGGAGAGACGGAGAGAGATAGATGTAGAGTTTGAAAGGGAGAGAGAGAGAGAGAGAGAGAGAGAGAGAGAGAGAGAGAGAGAGAGAGAGAGAGAGAGAGAGAGAGAGAGAGAGAGAGAAAAAGTGGGAGAGAGATAGGGAGAGAGAAGGGAAAACTAGCGAGACAGAGAGCTGAGGAGAGAGATGGAGAGAGACACAGAGATGGAGGAAGAGTGAGAGGTAGGTTACAAAGTAGAGATAGAAATAGAAATGGACAGAGATGGCTTCAGGTAATCTAAAGAGAGATAGCAATGGAAATGGCTCTACTCTACTGGTTACCATGGAGATTGCTTTAGGTTCTCTTCTGGTTGCCATGGAGATGGCTTTAGGTACTCTTCTGGTTACCATGGAGATGGCTTTAGGTACTCTTCTGGTTACTATGGAGATGGCTTTAGGTTCTCTTCTGGTTGCCATGGAGATGGCTTTAGGTACTCTTCTGGTTGCCGAGGAGATGGCTTTAGGTTCTCTTCTGGTTGCCGAGGAGATGGCTTTAGGTTCTCTTCTGGTTGCCATGGACATGGCTTTAGGTACTCTTCTGGTTACCATGGAGATGGCTTTAGGTACTCTTCTGGTTACTATGGAGATGGCTTTAGGTTCTCTTCTGGTTGCCATGGAGATGGCTTTAGGTACTCTTCTGGTTGCCATGGAGATGGCTTTAGGTACTCTTCTGGTTGCCATGGAGATGGCTTTAGGTACTCTTCTGGTTGCCATGCCAGAGTCTTTGGCTACACTTCACCTCTATGAAGGAAGAAAGAAGAAAAGGGGGATCTTCTCCATAGTCCGCCATTTTGAATTTCCAGAAATAGACATTTTCAGCTGCAAATGTTGCTATACTTTGGTCATACCAGTAAATATTAGTTTATTATTTAATAAATATCCATGAAAATATGAAATTTAGCAATAGACAGCACAGTTTAAGATGATAAGCATAGTTGCAATACCCACTGTGACCACAATACTACACAGTTCACCTTTAAATGCACTTGACCTACATAGACGAAAGCAGGTGGGGCAAAACATGCTACCTCAGATGCAAGCTGACCGCTGCTGTACTGCACACACACACTCACACACACACACACACACACACACCGCTGCTGTACTGTACTGCACACACACACACACACACACACACACCGCTGCTGTACTGCGCACGCACACACACACACACACACACACCGCTGCTGTACTGCGCACGCACACACACACACACACACACACACACACACACACACACACACACACACACACACACACACACATACTCACCGCTGCTGTGCTGCATAAATCATATAGCTGCTGATCCAGGTCAGATGAATTGTGTGCGTGTGTATGCGTGTGTGTGTGCGTACGTGCGTGTGTGTTTCAGAGAGAAAGAGGGACAGAGATTTGGTTTGAGAAGAGATACGTGTGTATATTCCTGTTTTTGAGAGAAAAGGGACTCACTTTGTTTTGCAATTAACCGCAAAAACTGAGAAAAAACCTTGTTGTAGTTTTCAAATAATTATAATGCATTCTGTTGTTGATTGAAGGCACGCACACACACACACACACACACACACACACACACACACACACACACACACACACACACACACACACACACACACACATACACACACACACACACACACACACACACACTAAGGCCGTGTTGTTGACTGTGTGGATTAGGGTGGGCAGTTTAGTGCAATCAGGGAGTCTTCATTAGTGCAGAGGGATGACGCACTCATGTGGCCTAGTCTACCACACACACACACACACACACACACACACACACACACACACACACACACACACACACACACACACACACACACACACACACACACACAAACACACACACACACACACACACACAGCCAAGTCTAATCTACTCCCAAAGAGGAAGCACTCAGGCTGGATCTAACATTTAAAACGCATGAAAGAAAATTGAAAAGAATCAAAAATATATAATAACAGTTGATTGCTGTCTGACCAATCAGGTGTGATTATTTTAAACATTCTTCATTTCTTCCTAACAATTGGGTTGCTACGGTGCAGATTAGAGAGCAGCGTTGCCAAGGCAACCACGGTATTGGTGAGAGGTGAGAGGAGCAAGCTGCTGGATGAGATGCAGTAGCCTGTGCAGTATCACTTCTCAACATGCAAAACAGGTCCCCACACCACCAAAACTGGTCCCCACACCACCAAAACAGGCCCCCACACCATCAAAACAGGTCCCCACACCACCAAAATGCAAAACAGGTCCCCACACCACCAAAACTGGTCCCCACACCACCAAAACAGGCCCCCACACCATCAAAACAGGTCCCCACACCACCAAAACAGGCCCCCACACCACCAAAACAGGTCCCCACACCACACCACCAAAACAGGTCCCCACACCACCAAAACAGGTCCCCACACCACCAACATGCACAACAGGTCCCCACACCACCAACATGCACAACAGGTCCCCACACCACCAAAACAGGTCCCCACACCACCAAAACAGGTCCCCACACCACCAACATGCAAAACAGGTCCCCACACCACCAAAACAGGTCCCCACACCACCAACATGCAAAACAGGTCCCCACACCACCAACATGCAAAACAGGTTCCCACACCACCAACATGCACAACAGGTCCCCACACCACCAAAACAGGTCCCCACACCACCAAAACAGGTCCCCACACCACCAACATGCACAACAGGTCCCCACACCACCAAAACAGGTCCCCACACCACCAAAACAGGTCCCCACACCACCAAAACAGGTCCCCACACCACCAACATGCAAAACAGGTCCCCACACCACCAAAACAGGTCCCCACACCACCAAAACAGGCCCCCACACCACCAAACTGTTGATGAGATACAGTAGCCTGTGTCACTTCTCAACATGCAAAACAGGCCCCCACACCACCAAAACAGGTCCCCACACCACCAAAACAGGCCCCCACACCACCAAAACAGGTCCCCACACCACCAACATGCAAAACAGGTCCCCACACCACACCACCAAAACAGGTCCCCACACCACACCACCAAAACAGGTCCCCACACCACCAAAACAGGTCACCACACCACCAACATGCAAAGCAGGTCCCCACACCACCAAAATGAACAGTTTTCAAAACCGTAATACATCTGAAAAGAATAGAAGATGATGTTGTGTATTGATTCATATTGAATTTGGTTTTCACTACCTTGAGAGGCAGATGTGAAAGATGAGGGTCAGGCTTTAGAATAGTGTACTGTGAGTGTCACACATATAAGTTTTGTGTGTGTAAACAGAGTGGCCTTAGAATAGTGTCTTTAGAATAGTGTCTTTAGAATAGTGTCTTTAGAATAGTGTCTTTAGAATAGTGTCTTTAGAATAGTGTCTTTAGAATAGTGTCTTTACAATAGTGTCTTTAGAATAGTGGCCTTAGAATAGTGTCTTTAGAATAGTGTCTTTAGAATAGTGTCTTTAGAATAGTGTCTTTAGAATAGTGTAAACAGTTGCAAAAGTCTGTAAAAAAAAAGATGAAGAGGTGTCAGAGTAGTCACCTGGAGAGGGGCAGTAGAGGAGAGGGGAGGAGAGGAGAGGAGAGGAGAGGGGAGTGGCAATAGAGGAGAGGAGAGGGAGGAGAAGAGAGGAGAGGAGAGGAGAAGAGAGGAGAGGAGAGGAGAGGAGAGTGGCAGTAGAGGAGAGGAGAGGGGAGGAGAGGAGAGGAGAGGAGAGGGGAGAAGAGAGAGGAGGAAGAGGGGAGGAGAGATGAGAGGAGAGGAGAGGAGAGGAGAGGAGAGGAGAGGAGAGGGGAGGAGAGGAGAGGAGAGGAGAGGAGAGGAGAGGAGAGGAGAGGAGAGGGGCAGTAGAGGAGAGGAGAGGGGAGGAGAGGAGGAGGAGAGGAGAGGAGAGGAGAGGAGAGGAGAGGAGAGGAGAGGGGCAGTGGAGGTAATTTTATCCCAAGTCCCCAGTGTTTGTGATCCCCTGGAGGGGGGGGGGGGGGGGGTGGAGAAGGAGGCTCATCACTGGTCATTAAGGCTGTAATCCTCTATGGCAGTGGTTCCCAAACTTTTTCCCTGCGCACCCCCTTTTACATTTCAATGTGGTTCGTGCACCCCTGAAGCGAATGTTGCAGAGCCGCAAATTTTGGGCAATCCTCATTTCCAATAGACCTGACATTTTTTCTGCCATTATTACAATGGAATTTGTTGCATGACAAGTTATAAATTACACTTCAGGTGGATCTTTCCAGTATACAATTCGCCAAAAATTAAAACTGTGTAATATTCATTAATTCTGTATAAAAACACACATCTCAGCCATTGCTCTATTCAGCTTGCGCACCCCATTGTGGCAGGCTGCGCACCCCCAGGGGTGCACGCACCCCAGTTTGGGGAACCCTGCTCTATGGAAATTATGAGGACCTCCTTCGTTAGGCCTCATTTGGAGACATGTAGGACACGTAGCTATGGTGACGTCTATAAGAAAAGGAGGAAAAAGACACGAGGCAAGAATAGAAGGAGTGGAGGAGCTCAGATTGAAGAAGTATTTACTGACCTAGTTTTATGAAAAGAGAAAGGAGTCGCACACTGGAGCTGAATGCAAAATCAAAAACTGTATCAAACAAAGCAAAAAGAAAATAAAACCGACAGACAAGGGACAAACGTTTCGGGTCTAGACCATCAGCAGTGTTCCCAGTTTTTGATTCTGCATTCAACTCCAGTGTGCGACTCCTTTCTTGCTTTTCAATATGCTGCTCTTGGAATTACACACCGAGCGATACGCTCAGGATAAGACATTGGCGCGGACGCCACCCCACCGTTACTGACCTAGTTTTAGACCCCCACTCCACTCCTATAGGAAAGAGATCATCTTCTTTTTAAAATAACTTATATGGCTATACAAATCTGATGCTCTATGTGGAAAGAAATAAGGGAGCATAAGGTGCCATAGGCATATCCATTGTGCATTGAACGTGTATGGGTGCCGCTGAATCATAAGTGATTTTGTAAGTTTGATCTTTTCCCCATTGCCCAGACATGCTTCTGACAAGACTCTTGCTGCCTTGGCATAGCCTACATGTAGCCCACGCATCAAACTGCACTCATTTCCCTGCCTGAGATGCAGTACACAAACACGTACACAAAATATAATACAGACGCTGTATCATTATACTGCCATCTTGTTACACTGGCCTAGTTTTAGATCCTATAGAAGCAGGCCCGCCGACAGGGGGGACAAAGAGGTATGTTGTCCCTGGTCCAGGGAGATAGGGAGCCCAGAATTGGGTGCCCATTACATTGTATGCATTGGTTAGGGGGTCCTTTCAGATGGCTTTGTCCTGGGCCCAGTGAGAGCTGCCAGTGAGTGGCCCTGTATAGAAGTGCTGTTGTGTGTTAAATGTATGCAGAACTAAACAGCCGTCTGCTACCTTGACATATCCCACGCATCCACCTGCACTACCTGGGACTCTCTGGAGAACATCTACTTTATATTCCTCAACATGTAGGCGTGCTGCTAAGATATACGTTTTTGTTTTGTTTAGTTTTTCACTTAGCTGATGCTTAGATCCAAAGCAACTTTATTTTACATGGTATTGGTTACAGTCCCTGGACCAGAACGGGGGTTAAGTGCCTTGCTCACAGGAACCTCAGCCATGGAGGAACTCCTATACTGCCCATTGAAACTGTGTTTAGTTTATTGGTTTATTTCATCAGGGATCATGTGCAAAGTACATTAGTTACATAGTAAAGAGATGACCTGCACCAGATAGCTAAAAGCTAATTTCCATCTGCAGTCCCTGGGCAGGTTAGAAAACATACAATCCAGTAAAATGGGAGATGCCACTCAGTGCTGCCTATTGCCAAATTCCATCTTCTCGTAAATATTTACTAAATAATGAACAAATAGTTACTAGTATGACCAAAGCACGGTAAGTTTTGCAACTAAAAAAAAGTTCATTTCTGGATATTCAAAATATTCAAAATTCAAAAAAATTGTCAATGAGCATCGTGACTGAACTTAAATAAACTAAATAAACGTAAATAACCTACTACTAAAATATTACACAGTGCATCTTTAAGACTGCTGACCTAACCACTAGTCCACGGCTCTCCATCGAGAGTGACACACATGCACACACGCGGCACACGACAGCATACACACAACACACAACACACACACACACACCACACACACACACATGCACACCAGGGCTTGACATTAACTTTTTCACCCATTGGCCACTATGGCTAGTGGTTTTCCCGAGTCACTAGCCATTCAGGTATCTAGCCATTCAGGTATTCCACTAGCCACTGATTTTCTATCGTTATATTTTCTTTATCATGATACGTGTACATCTAACCTCAGAAGACGAGGTGCTAAAGCAAGATGACTGTATACCTTTCTACATGGAAGCATATAAAGCAAATAGACACTGAATTACTGAACTTTTTCTTGAACTTAAATAAAAACAATTGATACACAAGGGGCAAACAGCAGCATAAAGGTTATGATGCGTATGTTACCAAGGAATAAACTACCAGCCAAATTGGCTAGTACTACTAGCCACAGCCAAGTTTTACCAGCATTTGGCCGGTTGGCTAGTGCCAGTGTCAAGCCCTGATGCACACACGCGGCACACGAAGGCATACACACATGCACACACGCGGCACACGACAGCATACACACAACACACAACACACACACACACACACATGCACACACGCGGCACACGAAGGCATACACACAACACACACACACACACCACACACACACACACATGCACACACGCGGCACACGAAGGCATACACACAACACACAACACACACACACACACCACACACACACACATGCACACACGCGGCACACGAA
>NC_085858.1:57646356-57658856 GCF_034702125.1 Engraulis encrasicolus | reverse complement strand
TTGAGAAAATACGGTGTACACACGCTCAACAGCGCACAGGAGCTGAAAGGGAGATCTGTGGTTTTACAGCCCTGTCTGACGGAGTTGAACTTCCCGACTGATTTCAACATTTCACACTTGAAGACTTAAAAACAAAAACAATGATCAAGAAGATGGCGCCAACGGAAAACGAGTTTGATATCCCGGCCAAAAACTGCTACAGGATGGTAATTTTGGGCTCGACTAAGGTCGGCAAGAGTGCCATCGTGTCTCGGTTTCTATATGGCAAGTTTGAAGACCAGTACACCCCTACCATTGAGGACTTTCATAGGAAACTGTACAGCATCAAGGGAGACGTATACCAACTGGACATACTGGACACCTCTGGCAACCATCCATTCCCCGCCATGCGCAGACTCTCAATACTTACTGGTGAGCACAAGTTTGTTTTTGTCTTAACAGGCACGGGTGTAATTTTAGGTGTGGATGGTGGGGGCATGTCCATACCCAATTTTGAGATGAATCTAGCTTGTAAACCCCTAGCACTTTCCCCATAAATATAATGCAAAAGAAAATAGCACACCAGACAATTTGTCATTGTTTCCAAGCCAAACCTACACCTTTGTTAATATCAATTGTGCAAACTGTGGTTCACCCCTCTACCCCGTCATGCTGCCAATGCTGGCACCGGAGTTGAAGGGTTCATGTCTGTAACAATGCAAACATACTATTGTGCTGAATAAAATAGTTTGATGGTAAATGTGATGCAAGTGCACTTTATGCACAAGATAAAAGACGTGGGCTGCAAGCCACATAGTTCTGCTCAATTGTGGCAACACTCACACGGAACACTAATTATTAACAGTATTTCTACGCTGTTGCACAAGCATAAAATAAGGAACTGATTTTTTTTTTATGTGCTGTGCTATTTGCGCATTTGGGCATGTATTTGCCATTTACAACGTGCGTCATGGACATGCATTATGTGTGCGTATTGGTGATTGAAAGCTATGCTTCATCCCACTCCGTTTCAGGCGTACGAAGTGGAGTTAAAGTTCATGTGTTTTCCCCTTTATTGGAATCATTTGTCTTTTTACTCCCTTAAAGTGTGTTGATTCTCGCTTGTAACATCTGAAATAAATCATATCATAGCCTATAGCATATCATTGTTGTGTATGTGCGCAATGGTAATAACTAAGTGAGCCTTGGTGACTAAATGCTCTCTTCTTCCTCTCCGCAGGTGATGTCTTCATCCTTGTCTTCAGCTTAGATTCCCGCGAATCCTTTGAGGAGGTGAAACGGCTTAAACGGCAGATCTTCGAGACTAAATCGTTACTGAAAAACAAGACCAAGGAGAACGCGGACGTCCCGCTGGTGATCTGCGGCAACAAGGGCGACCGGGAGTTCTATCGCCAGGTGCAGCGGCACGAGATCGACGCGCTGGTGGCGGGCGACGAGCAGTGCGCCTACTTCGAGATCTCCGCCAAACGGAACACGAACGTGGACGTGATGTTCCAGCGCCTCTTCACGCTGGCCAAGCTGCCGCACGAGATGAGCCCGGACCTGCACCGCAAGGTGTCCGTGCAGTACAGTGACATGCTGCACCGGAGCAAGTCTTTCAAAAGCAAGAAGCTGAAGGGGGAGGCGTGCGACGCCTACGGCATCTTGGCGCCCTTCGCGCGCAGGCCCAGCGTGCATAGTGACTTGATGTACATTAAGGAGAAGGCGGTGGGCGGCGGCCAGAGCAAGGATAAGGAGCGATGCGTCATCTGCTAAACGGGACTACATGAGACAGTTTGCGCTGTTTTTGACGGTACCTTGAAGTTACTGAGGTGCTTAAAGTGCAGAGAAAGTTGTCAGTGAGAGTGACTGGCAGCTCCTGCAGCCTTGACGCAGCTCCAGGCGGCTTTTCCTCGGCGCGTGCCAAGAAGGGTCCTAGCCCGTGAACTCACGAGGCACCACCGCCCTGGCACGAGGCCAGGGTTCCTGCCACGCTAATGCGCGTGAGCCGCAAGCCTCTGCTCTGTTCTATTCTGCGCGCGAGAGCTTTAAAACTGAATGTGCGTGTGTGTGTGTGGCGTCGCAGAGCCTTGGCGACGTGATGCATGTGGCGTTTAAACATCGTGAGACTGAGAGAAACGCGTAAATATGCTCGTCATAACATTATGCCTTCATCCAGTTGGAGACATCACCCCAGGAGGGGGAGGAATCCACATTGTTAAAAAATGCCAACCACCAGCTGTTTACATTTTGTAACAGAGGACTGACACTTGAATGTTTGCTATCTGAACAACATGATCCATGTGAATGTATTTATTCTTTTGTGAATGTTATTTTTTATTTTATTTTTTGCAAAGAAAAGCAGTATAATATAATTAAAAAAAATATATCAAACTTATGATACACGTGTCTGTCTATTCATATCATGGAGAGGACAACTGCTAAAGGGGCAGACCAATGCTGAGTGGAGCACTTGGGATATTGATAACCACTATTAACATCAATAAGGCCATCCAGTCATGTTCAACAATGTAGGTTATGCACTAAAAACAAAGTTTTGATCTTTTTAACTTTCTGCCTGGACAGCACAGTCTAGTGTTATTTTGTCCACATTGAATTGAATCCCATGGCAGTAAGTGAAATATAGTTATGCTTGAGTATTAGGTTTACAACTCGAGGCATAACGAAACACAGAATGAAATGCAGAACCACAAACATTACCAAGCAGCATTACAATATATTAGTTTATTCTTTCGTGTAGTGCTTCATAAATTATCTGAACAAAGGGGGGAAACTCAAGGAGGGCAGCATTGGGACTACTCCAGAAACCCTAGCAGACCAGTCAAGAGGGAAGAATAGCATGGAGAGGACAACTAATGGAGCAGACATACGTATGCTGAGGGGAGCACTTGGGATATTGATAACCACTATTAACACTAATAACTATGGTTATTTCAACAATGTTCAACAATGTAGCCTAGGTTATGTTCTACAAACAAAGTTAGTGCGCCTTAAGGAGGTAAGATCAAGAGTTGTATAAAGTAAAAATAGAAGTATTCTTGCAAATGTAATTACAACACTAATGGCACATTGCAATGAACGTACTACATGGCTTCAAACTGCAATATCATACTACTCTTGTTGTAATTACACCATTAATAGTACTTCTACTTCATCCAATCTTACCCTGGGGTGCATTTATTGAAAGAGAAGTTGTTAGCCTGTAAGCAACTTGGGTAGTTGCCAATGGGAAAAGGTATATAGTTCGTATATTGAATATAGAATATAGTTAGCAACTACACTTTCGAGAAAGCGACCCCTGGGTAAGCTGACTTGTATGAACTGTCCTTTTGGATCTTAAACTTAACTCTGGTCTGGCATCTGGAACAGGGGAGAGGCGCATGACTACTGTAGTAGCGTCATCTCTTCTCTTTTACATAAGAGCAGCATAATCAGCTCTACTGTGCTGCACCCCCCCCTCCTCCTCAACCCTGTGCACCTCCTCCTCTCTCCTCCTCCTCCTCCCTCCTCTTCTCTCCTCCTCCTCCTCAACCCTGGGAAGCACCTCCTCCTCCTCCTTCTCCTCCTCTCTCCTCCTCAACCCTGGGCAGCAGCCATTATCCTTGTATGTCTGCGTCCACATCCAGTGAAGTACTGCAGGCCTTTTACTTTGGCAGTCAATAAAACGCGCTGTGTGAACATCCCCCATCATGCGGGTCGTGTTGACCTAAGTCGTGTAGCCTTCAGCAGTTGAACTTCTTTCAAAGGAGTTCAGAGTTATACAACGTACTGTACTGTAGACAAACGGTGCAATATAAGACATAACAAAACCGCAGGCATGACCACTAAAACCATGAGGCAGGCATGACCCAGTGTGGAGAGGAGGTGATCTTATTATGATCTAAATTATGGGTTAGCGGTTAGGGCGTCAGACTTGTAGCCCAAAGGTTCGACTCCCGACCTGCCAGGTTGGTGGGGGGAGTAATAAACCAGTGCTCTCCCCCATCCTCCTCCATGACTGAGGTACCCTGAGCGTGGTACCGTCCCGCCGCACCAGAGACGTGCGGTCAGGGTAGGCAGGGTAGGCAGTGCCTACCCTGGGATAAATGTCTTAAAAATAAAAACTAACACGTGTTTAAAAAAATATTCTTCAGAGTTCACATAGGCCTACACAACAATAACATTGATTCAGCATAAATTATGAGCTGTTTAAAGTACAGTATACACAGGACAACGATCAAAAACCTAAGTAATCGCACGAAGCAAAGCGCTCAGGCTTGGGCAGGTTGCCGTGGCAACGCGCAGTCCCGGCTGGTAGCAGAGACAGGCTGAAAGCAGAGCTTCCGGTAAGGCTCGCTTTTCCTCTGCCTACCCTGCCTTCAATGCTGTCAATGTAGAAGTTTGCGCATGCGTATTAAGTTGTCACATAGCTTGTCAATGGGACTAAAAGCAGAGCCTTTACTCTGTGGCGGGAGTATGTGAGCCAATCACAGCGCCCAAAATGAAAAATTGTTACAATTCAGGTAGTAGCCAATTTCTGCCCTACAGGCAGCTATGATAGCAACAACTAGCAAGGCAAGGCTTGTTCAAATCTCTAGCCGTATCGGAAAGAAAACATGGCAGTCTTTGGCTTTTTGTCTTTATTATTTTAAAAAATGCCGAGAAGTAGCAAGAAAGACGGTTCAAGTGACAGACAGCTGAGCCGTTTGCAATCGCTGCATTGTGGAAATATTCAACATCAGATAGCAGCTTCAAGTAGTTTGCACTGGGACAAAATGTCTTCATCATGTCAACCACCCCGGGCTTTTAATGGAACTAGCTTGCATGAAAAACACAGCCTACTTGTGATTCTGCTTTAAGGTAAGATTCATCTAATTATTATGCTGCGGGTAGCCTTTTAACATGAACATGCTCAAGTTTTTTCGTGGTGCCTTTTGTTGTCACCGTTTGTCAGGGTGTTGACATTGAAGATTGGTTGTGCGGTGGTGGACATGAATAGACCGTGTGTGTTATTATGGACGCGAGATTGTTTTTTGAGCGTACGACATGACTCCATTTCCCTAATTTATTATGATGATGACTACGCAATGCGTGAGTTGTGTGGAGCCTGTTAGCAAGTGCAGCTGCGTTCTTTTGAAGTGCGCGGTGTGCGAGTCGAGATCAACGTGGAACAGGACGATTGACTGGGGATGGTTTCTCGGAGTGCTTCCGCACTCACAAATTGACTTAATTTGAAACACCTTGCACAACCGTAGCTGAAGTGTTTGAGAATACTATCACGCACAAGAATGAGTCTCAGAAGTGGTTTCGTTGGTTTACTCGATACTGTCTGAATGCACGGGTCATGTTTGCAACCAACCCGCCGCCCCCTTGCCTACTTTCCTTCTTGTCTGTGAGTGTTTGATTATCAGCACAAAACGCGGCAGTGAGGCAGGAGCTGTTACCTAGGTTGGTTTATTGCTAAATGTAAATCGTTTCCCCCTCACATGCTATGGTGTGATTCACAGTTGGTGAACTAGACATTTTATCTTCAAAAGTAGGCTACACTGTGCCACCCTCCATCCATGTGAAACACCCTGGCATTTGCAACAGAATAAACAGAAGAGCAACAAAATCAACTGCTAAAGCCAAAAGTTAAAGCTTTTCCCCCAAAATGTTGTAGCTTTCTAAATTATTATTGTAAAATGTAGGCCTACAGGTCCTTAAAGGTGTACAAAGTATGGGTCCTGGAGCTAATTTGGCAATTTGGCAAAACAAATAAGTGTAGCTGGCCTTTTCAAGAAATTGAAATTATGTTTTCACTTATTGTTTCAGATTTAGGTCTACTGACAATGTCCAAATGTCTAAATAGTGTAGCCTATTTACTTATTTAGTTATTAGAGCTGTGGTGGTTAAGCACTGATGGCATCTTATAGCCTACTTTATATTTACAGTATTTAGAGAAACATAGGCCTACTAATTTGTTGCACATTAAAGACCATATCAGCATGTTTATGTGAATAGGCCTATTTGCCTATTCAAACCATACCTTGTACCACACGTTACATTTCAGATCTGCATGAAAGGGGACTATTTGTTCAAAGTTTTTAGTCTTTTGTAAAAGTTTTTAGCTGATAGTGACTCTCCAGATTTGGTTAAAATGCAGGAAATTGCATCTAAGAAATACATTTTTTTCTGGGGGAGGACCGAACCCACCGTTAATATATATATATATATATATATATATATAAATAGATATATATTCTATATTTACTGCCTACCCTACTATACCCTTCACTGCACGTCACTGCGTTGCACTGCTCCCTAGGGGCGCCATTGGGGGCTGCCCCCTTGCACGGATGAGGTATTAATTGCAATTTCGTTGTGTGCAGTGTTCATTTGTGTGCTGTGGAGTGCTGTGTCACAATGTTGGAAATTCCCAGTTGGGATTTCACTTTTTAACTTTCTGCCTGGACACAGTCTAGTGTTATTTTTTCCACATTGAATTGAGTACTTTTGGGTAGGGTGCGCACATCCAAAGTCACTTGTTGCAGGTGCCAGACAAAAAAGTAGGTCTGCGCACTGCACAAAAGCAACATTTTGATCACCCTGCGGAACTTCATCACGCATATACGTTGCTTTTTAAATAATAAAGTTTATTTTTGGAGCTTATCGGCAGTGTGCAGACCTACCTTTTTCAACACATTGAGTCCCATGGCAGTAAGTGAAATATAGTTATGCTATTGGGTTTACAACTATAGGCATAACGAAATACAGAACCACAAACATGACCAAGCAGCATTACAATATATTAGTTTATTCATTTGTGAAGTGCTTCATAAATTACCTAAACAAAGGGGAAAAACTCAAGGAGGGCAGCATTGGGACTACTCCAGAAACCCCAGCAGACTAGTCAAGAGGGGAGAAGAGGAGAGGAGAGGAGTATGAGGAGAGGAAAGGAGAAATGAGAGGAGAGGAGAGGAGAGGAGGATGAGGAAAGGAAAGGAGAAATGAGAGGAGAGGGAGAGGACAAGACAGGAGAGCAAACCCTGCTCTGCTCTGAGTAACTCCATTCCTTCAGCATGTTAGTGTGAGTGTTTACCATGTCATCTCTCTGGGGCAGCAGCACCATGTTAGCATCTGGCTAACACACACTGAGGAGTCCTGATGGCCGCGTAGCATCTGGCTAACACACTGAGGAGTCCTGATGGCCACAGCAGCTACACCATCTCCATCTCCACACCATCTCTACCTACTAGGCCAGGGCTGGGGAACCTTTGTCTCGAGGGCCATAAGGTACCAGGGGTGGGGAACCTTTGTCTCGAGGGCCATAAGGTACCAGGGGTGGGGAACCTTTGTCTCGAGGGCCATAAGGTACCAGGGGTGGGGAACCTTTGTCTCGAGGGCCCTTTGCGGCCCCTGGGGCCTTTTTATCCAGCCCCCGATATAATTTATATGTTATGCCGCTTGAAATGAAATATGACATATTTTGTAAAGGAATCTAACAAAGTACATTTGCAATACAATTAAATCATATTCAGGGGACCAAAAGAATGTGGGGACTGTTTTAAATGCGGTTGCGTTCAATAAAGACCTAAAGTACATGGGAAAATCCTGGTTTGTGTTCATAGAACAGCCCTTTGAGGACTTTTATGGCCCTTGGAGGAATTTGAAGTGGCCCCTCAAATGAAAAAGGTTCCCCACCCCTCTAGTCCAACACACAGTCCAGTGTCCACAACACCCTGAGATCAACAGCAGCGGGGTGCATTTCTCAAAAGCATAGGTGCTAGCCTTTTACCAACTTGGGTAGTTGTCAATGGGGCACCTAAGTCACGCCCTCTACTTCCTGGTTCATGGGGCAATGGGGCACCTAAGTCTCCACCCCTTCCGGGCGGCTTATGGGGCTGGCAACGCAACAACTTTTGACTGGGCTGTAATGGACTGATCAAAGCTATTTTCCCATCCACCTCGCATTTCCCCGTCGATCACACATATGCTGTGCCTCAGAATTAATAACAACCAATGGTGTGCTTGTTGACTTCACTTGGCAAGCGATTTTTGAGTTGTGTGTGCAAAAATATACAATTATTTGGACTACACAACAGACGTCGCATGTCCGACGTGCAGCCACTTAAGCCGCAGTGCAGCGGTAGGGTTGGCTGTGCCTCGGTTCACGTCAGATATGCGAGGCGCACGTGTAGTCTCTAACACAGTTTTGCACAAAAGCTAAAATAACGTTTCTTGCGTGTCGAAAATGAGTGGTCTTACGACGCAAATCCAAACCTTTCAAATTCACTGTCATCATATGTGAAATCCGGAGCACATGCCAAACGGGATGAGGATTTAGCTTGACTCGCTCCATTAACTCTCATTCAAAAATTTTGAGAGCTCCAGCCCCGTGGATCGGAAGTAGAAGGGCGTGACTTAGGTGCCCCATAAGTTGCAATAAAATTGAATGGAAGCGAACGATGCGAGTTGTGGTGGATTTGTGGTGCATAGGTGGAGGTCCAAGGGTTGGATTGGTGTCGACAAACCACTAATTTCAAGCCCAGTAATTATTTTTTTGACTCCCCATGCCCCATGAACCAGGAAGTAGAGGGCGTGACTTAGGTGCCCCATGGGAAATCGCATTGCAAACAAGAAAGTAGCTAATGTAGCTACCAACTATGGTCTTGAGAAATGCACCCCTGGCCAGCATCAACTAAACAAGTTTGTTTCAGTAAAAGAAAAAAAAAAACAGCGCTATGGAAAAAAGTAGGAGCACACTGCAGCTTGAAGTGTACCCATGCATCAGGTTTTGATATTTAACATTTTCTTCAGACTCCTGAGAACATGATGTTTTAAACATTAAAATGACAGTTTGAAACCTAATAAATGCACCCAAGCCTTTACGCTGCAGTGGGCTCCCACGTCTCTCCTCATCTGGCTTTAGTCTCCACAATGACGCACCTGCACGTCGAGGGAGGACGTGTAGAGTCCCAACTTAACAACAACAACAACAAAAAGCTTTATCACTGATCAGTCCACATCAACCTCCCCACTCTACTACGCCTTAGTGTCATCTTCACGTCTCCCAGCTCAAAGTTTGGGTTTTTTGGGGTCCGCGCCCCTCCCAGCTCTATGCTTTAGTGGTGACCAACATGCCGAGTCCTTTGTACTTGGGCAGCTGGTTGGTTCCTCTTGGTGGCCAGTTGTCCTCATGTAGCATCTGCAGTTCTAGCTGCTGCTGCTGCTGCTGCTGCTCCACACACACACACTCTCACACACACACACACACACACACACACACAAACACACACACACAAACACACACACACACAGCGCAGCTGTACTATGCTTTGGGGATGTCGAACATGCAGAGTCCCCTGTACTTGTGCAGCAGCTGGTTCTTGGTGGCCACTTGTTGCCGTAGGGTCTCTAGCGCCTCCTGCTGCTCCTCTGCGGAGGTGTCTATTCCCGGCATGGCCTGGATCTGATCTCTCATCTCCTGGATACGCGTCTTCAGCTTATTCAGCTCCCCGTGGACGTCCGCACTCTCCTTGTCCATGCTGCAGACGAAGGCAGAGGAACGACACAAGGAAGTTAGTCAACTTGAATTGATACTACTGTCCCATTCATGGAAATAAGCTTATTTTATATCTCTCCTTGAGCTAAATTATACAATTTACCTCTCTCCTGGCTAGCTGGTCTCATAGGACTCAATGTTAACTGCTAGCTTGGAGGTAACATTTGCAATGCCATACTCAGAGAATGACAGGAAGCATGGTAAAACTCAATAATCTAATTCAAGGGGAAGTGTAATATGAGTTTATCTCCAAAAATGGTAGAATGGCAAGACAAGGCAAGTGTTTGTCTATTTGGGGAAGCCGTGGTGTAATAGTTAGGGAGTTGGACTTTGGATCACAGGGTTGCAGCAGTTTCAATCCTTAGCCCTACCAATCCCTTCCTCCCTGCTTGGCTGGTGCCCTTGAGCAAGGCATCTAACATCATTGCACCCACATTGCTCCAGGGACTGTAAACAATACAGTGTAACATCTTTTGAGTCGCTTTGGATAAGAGTCAGCTATAATATAATGTAATGTAGGCTACTCTAATGTAATGTTGTATCGCACAACTGATACAAAAATGCAGCTCAATGGGCTTGAGCAAAGGTGTAGGTTTGGCTCGAAAAGTGGTGGGGACATTTTAATGGCAAATTGTCCGGATATGCTGTTTTTGCATTATATTTGTGAAAAAGTGATGGGGACAAGCTAGGTTTATCTCAAAAGTGGTATGGACATGTCCCCACCATCCCACCTTAAAATTACGCCCATGGCTTGAAGAGTTTGGTAAGCAGAGGGTTGGCAGGTCACTGTATGCCAGGTAGCTAGGCCAAAAACCCAGAGGAAATCAGAGAGCCAATGGGGGGAAACAGGCTTGAGGGGGGGAAACATCACTTTAGTTTTGCAAGTGTCTGTGTTCAGTTCTGCGTTGGTTGTCATCAGTATTAAACATTATCACGCCCGTGCACTAGAAGTCAGTGAATGTCATTTTGTAGTGGAGGCTTTGAATCAAGACAAGTTGGCCTAATGGCAATGACATTGGGCTGGGTCAGCTTTGTGTAGGTTGTCATCGGTGTTAAACACTAGCACGCCGCTAAATGCAAACTAAAGCGTTATCAAATCACAGCACAGTCGAACCCAAGTTACGGGCAAGTGGAATGAATACAGTGTTAAGCCGACCACGCCATGACATGGCAAGCCGACTAGTCGCGAGCTGAGCAGTCTATATAGCGATAACTTGGGATATAACCACAATATGTCAACGAGCTATTCGAGAGGACGGACTGTTTCTCACCATTTGATTATATCGTGAATAAGAGGTAGAAACGAATAGTTCTCCGGCTCCTGTTTCGCTTGACTCGTCGCCATCCTGATCAGCTGTGTGGTGATTGAGAGGCGCACAGTTAACGCGTCATCAACACGCCTTTTCGTGCCTGCGCGTCTGGTTTGCGCTTTGATGTGCAGTGCGCCGAATCCCATAATTTCTGGAAAGGCAAACTCTCAGTTTTCTCTGCGACTAGCCAATGATTTTCAGGAGGCTAATTCTGTTGCTGTAGTTTTCTTAACTCTGTTCAGTGTAGCCTATCCTTTTTTCTTTCTTCTTCTTTTTTTTGTAGGCTATTGGATCAGCAAGGTGTTTGACTGTGCAAAGCCATGGTGCGCTCGGTGCAAAGCCTAGGCCTAATGAGCCACAATAAAATGCAATATTGAGCCACATAAGGAAGCTCTGTAAGGACTAACATATCCACTTTTTGAGTGTTGTGGTTATTTAAAATAAATAATAATGGGGGAAAAAAACCTTGTTGGCTAGAACATGGGTGAGCGGTTAGGGCGTCAGACTTGCATCCCAGTGGTTGCCGGTTCGACTCCCGACCCGCCAGGTTGGTGGGGGGAGTAATCAACCAGTGCTCTCCCCCATCCTCCTCCATGACTGAGGTACCCTGAGCATGGTACCGTCCCACCGCACTGAGGGTTGCCCCCTTGCACGGGTGAGGTATAAATGCAATTTCGTTGTGTGCAGTGTGCAGTGTTCACTTGTGTGCTGTGGAGTGCTGTGTCACAATGACAATGGGAGTTGGAGTTTCCCAATCACGCTTTCACTTTCATAGGCTGCCAGAATGCCAAACATGAGAGTCGGAGGCCTAGCCTATTTTATAAACTTTATTTTAGCCTCATTATATCATAGGCAAACATGGCTTCAAGGTGTAGGCCTATTCCAGGATCACATGAGGTTAAAGGGACATGTTGATGAGGCCCTGTGGCCTTGACATGTTTATGTCCTGTGCGCACGCGCACACACACACACACACGCGCACACACACACACACACACACACACACACACGCACGCACGCACACACACACACACACACACACACACACACACGCACGCACACACACACACACTGACACACACACACCTGACGCATCACCTGACACACAGTCATACTGGGAACTCCTGGGTATGAGTGTGTGATCCCTGTAAAGTCTCCTTGGTGAAAACATCCATCAGAGAGAGAGGGGCGGCAGACTGTGTGTAAGAGAGAGAGAGAGAGAGAGATAGAGAGAGAGAGAGAGAGAGAGAGAGAGAGAGAGAGAGAGAGAGAGAGAGAGAGAGAGAGAGCAAGGGAGACAGACAGACAGAGAGAGAGAGGGAGGGACACAGAGAGAAAGAGAGAGGGGGGGAGGGAGAGAGAGGGGGGGGACACAGAGAGAAAGAGAGAGAAAGATAGAGGAGGGAGAGAGAGAGAAGAGGGGAGAAAGAGGACATCAGAGAGCATGGCTTGCCTGATGATCAAGTCAAGTCAAGTCAAGTCAAGTCAAGTTTATTGTCAATTTCTTTACATGCACTGGTCATACAAAGAATTTGAAATTGCGTTTCTTGCTCTCCCATGCAGACATAGACTAATCTAGGTAAGGACATAGACAGTATAGACATAGACAGTACTCATACATGGACATAGACAGTATGGACGTAGACATTGCTCATACAGACATTTAA
>NC_085858.1:57618856-57623856 GCF_034702125.1 Engraulis encrasicolus | reverse complement strand
ATCTCAGGATGTGCGTGCGCAAGGATATATTCAGATTTATAAAGCATGGCGCACACACGTTCCGCGTCGATTTCCCTTTATAAATCCCAACTGACTCTGAAGTTGCGGCACATGTGCGCACCTGTGGACACACCCATAATTATCTATGAATATTCAGTGAAACGCCCAAAATGAATATTTATATCTGTGTACGGCATGTGGAAAGCAGACGAGATAGCCTATTTACCACATGTGGAGCAAAACGTTTTATTAGATAGGCATAGAGAACGATGGGCAATGTGGAGCAGTTAAGTTTGGGAAGTCGCACAAAAAACAAAATCCCTTGAATTGCAGCATGTGGATGGTTATGTTCGCAAAAGTCACGCTATAGGCTACCAGAGGCAATTAAAAAAAAAAAAAAAAAAAGGATGGCATGGCATGGACATTAACCTGCCAGGTCATGGACATGTAGTATTAATTGAGTTGTGAACAAGGGGTAAAAAAGCTGCATCAAGGAAACATCTCACATGGCATGTCCCCATGTGAAACTCACCGGTTGAAAATCTACTTGCTGTCTCATCGCACCTCATATGCACCGGGTTTACCGTTGGTCACTGCGCGCAGCTGTCTGCTTTCAGTTCAAAGCGATGCCCCAACTGTCGATCGACACAGCCACAGACAGCATCTATGGGCATTTTCTAGTCTGTATTTATTTAATGTGTGTATTATAAACGTGCAATATCAGTCTATAAGGCCAGCTGTCTTAGAAATGCACACCTCTGCTTATTTGCTGACGAACCGCTAGAAAAAGAAATGTCATGCAACAAGAGAAACAAAGCTGTCCATCAGTATGGCACTTGGCTGTATGCTTGTCTGTATGCCGAATGGCTGAGAAAATCAACCATTATCTTTCTATTAGTAGGCTACAGCTGCACTTGAGACTCGAGCAGATGATTCTGCAACTGGCTTAAATGTTGGCCTAATTCCTTGCAGTGTCAGAACGCACAAACGATTATAGCCTACAGATAGCCTATACTGGAAAGGTCCGTGAGTGATTAACAAAATGTAGGGTATTTCCACATGTAATGTACCCTAGATATAAAATTTGAAGCGTCGGTTACTTCCTTACAAAACATGCATGTGACTATGGCTAGGCCAGGTAGGCCTACTAATTATTTTCCACCATTACCAAACAAACAACAAACAACCATGTTTTTCGTTGCGAACTCGATTAATGTTAAAGTGGCTATCGTGACACGTGAACTCCGATTTTTCCCCCAACCAATTTCGGGTTGTTCTTCCAGCTACCTCCCGAGGTCGCGCTTTCGGCGTTTGGTCTTTTGTTTAGGGCGTACGCATGGGTCAAACTTTGCGTAGAGCTGCGCATGTTGACCGCCAAGTTCTTTTTCTATAAATACCAAACCTTGCGGTGAACTTGGCGTGCGCAGTCTTTTGTGCGTACGCCCCCGTTATAAATAAGGCCCCTAGCCTTCCAAGTATGCTCAGCCCAATTAGTCACGCCCATTGATTGGATACTCCATAGAGTTCACCAAAGAGTATCCAATCACTGTACGTAACTAATTAGGCTGAGCACACTTGGAAGTGTTCAAACTAGGTTTTGAGAAATACCCTCAGTGATGCAATGCCCTAATTCAGGAAGAAAAAGACATCTGTGGCCTAGTGGTAAGGAGATGGAGTTGAGATCGAAGGGTTGCAGGTTCGAATCCCACCCATCCACTCCATATCTCACGCCATGAATGAGGTGCCCTTGAGCAACGTACCTGACCCCACACTGGTACTGGCCCTGGTAAACATGTACGCACACACGCACACACACACACAAACACACACACACACACACGTGTCAGCTAGATAGTCTGCAAAGAGGACCCTGTTCGCACTAAAAAGGTCACCTACATATTGCGCACACACACACACAGGTGTGACACACATAGGCTACAAAGGTCACCTACATATTGCACACACACACACACACATACACACACAGGTCGACTACAAAGGTCACCTTCGTGTAGCATCCCTAATCCAACAACTCACCTCAACCACCACCTTATTCTAGAAAATAGAGGTCAGACACGCACACACACCACACACACAGCCTGGTGTAGGACACGCAAGTCACACACAGCTGGCCCACAACCTAAAAGGTCACCTCTATATAGCACGCACGCACGCACGCACGCACGCACACACACGCGCGCACACACACACACAGACGCACACACACACACACACACACACACACACACACACACACACACACACACACACACACACACACACACACACACACACACACACACACACACACACACACACACACACACAGCTTGTTGAAGGACATTTAAGTCCCACACAGCTGTCCCAGTACCAGAAAGGTCACCTCATTTGGCCCCTCCTCAACTACTACTGTCGACCCACAGAGGACACGCCTCTGACCTGGAGTGACCAATAGCATATTCTAGGAAATAGAGGTCAGGCATGCACGCACACACACACACACACGCACGCACACGACAGGCCAAACCACAGCCTCAGGCCACAAATTAGCGGGTGGCATTAAGGCATTGTGTGTCATTGTGTAGGGTGACCATATTGTCCGTATTTCCCGGGACAGCCCCGCCCCTCAGCTATCCAACCTAACGTCCTTGTGCAGCACCCATTGCTTGAACTCGCTGACTCCCCGCCTCCATGGAGAAAACAATCAAGGGCCTTTCCCATTACTTATCTCCACCCCTACCCCTTTGCCTTCCTCTTGCCCCTCGTGCTTTCAAACAAAGCCGCAAGGTGTAGGGCTTGTAACGCAACCCCTATGGATTGGGATGCCCCTTCAACAATCACGGAATGACACTCACAGCTGTCACTAATTCCATGCATTAGATCGACGTTAAGAGTGATTGTTTGCGTTTCACAGAGAAAAGGGCCATCACACATTAGGACAATGTTAAATTTAGTACAATGGAATAATTATTACCACTTTAAAACCGTCAATTGCGGCGAAAATACTTAAACTTGTGTGCTGTTGTGGGTGCCGCAGCTTGCCGCCAATTTTCAAATGAATTCGCAATGCATTCAGGGAAACCTGTCGAAGCCCTCCGTCGACGGAGTGTGGTGTTGGAAAATCTCTGCGCAAGCCCTTCGCCGCACCCCTACCCATCTGTCTGAACGTGAATCAGGATGGCACTACGCCTACACGTGGATGCGAAAAACGGAGGCAAAGGGGATCGGCGTAGGGCTAAGGCAGGGGTGTCAAACTCAAATTGACTGAGGGCCAGAATCAAAATCTGAAACTAAGTCGCGGGCCAAACTCAACAATTATTTTTTAAAAATGGACTAAAATTGTGCATGGATGCACCTCATACTCATAGTTAAATTTCACATACACTCTTTCCCATCATATTTGTCAGTTCAAATGTGTCTGCACATCCTGTGATACAGCACATTTCATATTCAAGTTGTGTTACTCTATACATGAATGGTATGTGTGACAACTTTGAAATGATCTCGCGGGCCGAATAAAATGGCTCCGCGGGCCAAATTTGGCCCCCGGGCCTGAGTTTGACATCCCAGGGCTAAGGGGTGTGATGGGATTCACCCCAAGTCTACATTTCAAATAGTAGGCTGACGTCAGGGTGCAGAGCTGCCATCTTACCTCAGACTAACTCAGCTGCTAACAACAGTTTTATGTCTTGGGAAGGATGCTCGCATTTCATTATACCTACCTCCTCACTCCAATAAATGAGTCATCACCATAGCTAACGTTGTAGACTATCAGAGACGGTATTCCGTTACACTGTAAAAACTTCAACTTGACATTGTTCAACTTACTGGAATTTTTGAGCTCCCCATCCGTGAAATTGCAAATGCCAACTTCTACTTTCTCGACTTCAGTTATTTCAACTCACTTTTGTAGGTTTTTGATGAAAAGCTGATCTTAAAAAAGAGTTGATATGGTATACAAATTGTAGTGGATGCTTAGAATGGATAAGGTCAAGTAATCTACAGTAAGAAATAGAAGTTGGCTTCAACTCAAATTTTCAAGGCAACTTTCTGCACAGAGATTTTAAGTTATAAGTTTCAACTTTCAACTTGAGGTTTTGGAGTACTGATATTTCAAAGTTGAATGAACTAACTTTTCAAGGTTTTGCCAACTAAGTGTTAACTAAGCTATGGCAATCTGCTGCAACAGGGCTACCTGGGGAGTTTCGCAGGGGCACTTTATTTTAGAATGTAAACATCCACCATTTTTCCCTGATGTGACAGGCTACAATGTCCTTATGAAACTGTGTTAAAACAGGTTAAAAAAAATGTGGTGAAACAGGTAATGTGCATATGTATGGTTTGATCTGCTATTCTCTGCATCCATGAAATAATTCAGGACATCTTCATGAAACAGTTCACAACTTCTCCAAGACCAAGACCTGCTTCCATTCAATCTTTCAATCAATCAGTCAGTCCCATTTCAACCAATCACTGGCTGCTCACCTGAGTACTAAGGGCTGTCATGCCATGATTCAATTACTGCCTGCACCTGCCGTGTGCATGATCACTCTGGTCACATGGTTCATTTGCACCAGTATTTAAACCAGGACTTTCGTAATGTTCTTGTATATCTTTGCTTATAAAAGCTCTCTTGCTTTTGACAGCGTTGGCTGGCCTGCTGGCTCTTAGCAATGCTGCCTATTAGCAATGCTGGCAGCAATGATTGCATAGTTTGGCTTCCCCCAGAATTGTAGACAATTGCATTTCCCATTCACTTGGGGACCCATGATAATGAAAATGTGAAATGGATAACTTCAAACACCTAAGTTGATACAACCTTGTAAGATTAGTTGAATAGATCCTCTAACTTGAATCACTTAGTTGATGTAACTTTGTAAGATTAGTTGAATAATCAAACTCGTAGTTGGCAAAACCTTGTAAAGTTAATCGGCTCTGCTTAGTAATATCAGTGCTACGAAACCTGAATTTAGTTGCCTTGAAAATGTGAGTTGAAACTA
>NC_085858.1:57611356-57613856 GCF_034702125.1 Engraulis encrasicolus | reverse complement strand
TGCACTACTGTGTACTGTTAACAACGATGTGAAATTCCCACTCTTCAGCAATTCTGAAGATTTAGAATCAGAATACTTTCATTTGATATTTCCTAATTCCTTGTTGGCAGCACAGTGCATACAATTTCTCACAAACAAATTCACCCATTATTGCTTTAAAATATGCAACACGCCAGCCGGATCCAGCACATTGCTATTTTCCTGCAATTTGCCAGAAGAATCCATCCCAATTTCCATGGTAACACAAACATCATTTAGTTAAGAAAATGAGGGCTCCAGGTTCTTAGATTATTTGCCTTTAACACAAGGTTAACTTAACCTGTTTTACAACTAAACCAGCTTCTTAGTATACACTCTGGATGCACTCTGGTTTAAAATCAAAGGGAGAGCTTTGGATTTGACCACCATTCTCTCCAGGCACATCTGTGAGAAACACTGTGTCTGTGTCAAACTCTGTGTCTGCCACGATCAACCTCTGAAAACCAGCTGGTTCAGACAATGGCCAATGTTGTGTGCGCTAAGACTGAGCAGAGCTGCTAAACTATCTCTTTACCAACATGATCCCATCATGTTTCGAAGCTATCACCATCAAAGTTGTCCCAAAGAAATCATTCCTATTTTGATGCCAAGCATCATGAAATGCTTTGAAGGGCTAGTCTTGTCGCACATCAACAAATCCACCCATCCACCTTCTTCTTGATCGCATTGGATGCTCAGCCAGGTCTTCTACAGAGGATGCAATCTCTCCAGTCCTCCCAGCCCTGATTCATTTCTATAAAAAGACTAATATGAGAGAATGCTCTGACATATAAGGATGCTGGTCATGGATTACAATTCAGTATTCAGCAGGACTTCTTTAGCCACGCACCAAATGCCAAGAACCTGGGGCAGCCGTGGCTAGTGGTAAGAGAGTTGGTCTTTTAATCTAGGGGTTGCAGGTTTGAATCCCCCCTGACCTCTCCCTACATCTCCATCCATGGCTGAAGTGCCCTAGAGCAAGGCACCTAATCCCAGGGACTGTAACCAATACCCTGAAAAATAACCTCACCTGACCCACATTGCACCAGGGACTGTAACCAATGCCCTGAAAAATAATAACTGTAAGTCGTTTTGAATAAATAAAAGCGTCAGCTAAGTGCAATGTAATAATAATAATTATAACCTCATTTATCATAACACTGAGCACAGGGCCCAAGGTGTGCTCAGTCCTCAGTGCTAAACCTATTAGCACCAACCCTCTTTGGAAGTTTGCAGATGACAGAGCTCTAGTGGATATCCTCACCATGGGTTGATAAGACTGGTTGACATTTTTGATGTGGCACAGACACAACAACCTCCTGCTGACAGGTAGCAAGACTGAAGAGATTGTTGTCAACTTCCACACCCAATACCCAGGGTAAGCCCAACACCCTTCACACCCTTCACCCTTCACTGGTTTTGTTACTGGTGTAGAGAGTGAGCTATACAAAATCCCTGGAGAGACGCATGAGTAAGGCTCTCAACTGGGACACATACCCTTCGTCACTGATAAAGCCCACTAATGCCACTGCTTCTTGGGGTGGGCAAGTGCTTCACCAACCATCATGAGCTTTTGCTCAGCTAGTGCCACTCATCCAATCATCAATGAGCTCTGTGGCAAAAAGGTTTGCTATGTCCCTCACCACAATGTCTAGAGCATGGAGGAGATGCCAGTACACCAAGGGACATGGAGTAGGCCATAGGATGGTTTTACAATCCAGCAGTGGGATCACTATCTCTTTCCTTGTGCCAGGTGGCACAGGAAGTGTGCCACTAGGGCCCTGCAGAACAGACCACTGTGTGTGTGTGTGTGTGTGTGTGTGTGTGTGTGTGTGTGTGTGTGTGTGTGTGTGTGTGTGTGTGTGTGTGTGTGTGTGTGTGTGTGTGTGTGTGTGTGTGTGTGTGTGTGTGTGTTGAGAGTGAGTCTGGAGATGTTTATGAGATGGTAGAAAGCAGATTTGTTGACTATTTTGATTTATTTCTATTTTGGGACTATTTTGGGACTGAATTGATGTTGATGAATCTAGGATAAAGGATGAATCCAGGGACTGACTGTGACATATTGTTGTCGGTTTTACAGGTAGTGAAACCAGACGAGTGCTGTGCCAGATAATCCAGTGAACTCTGAGAGCCATTGAAAGAGGATGGTGTTAGGTACCGTGTCAAAAGCTGCAGAGAGGTCCAGGAGGATGTGGATGAGAAAACAGATTTCACTAGGAGGGAATGAGGCTCTGGTGTCCACAAGTGGGGCCGATGCTTACAAAGCGGCACTGTAGGGAGCGATTTGCATATACCAGAGAGAATTGACTGGCACATTCACCATTGGTTCCCTGTGCTCTTCATAGATGAGAGCAGGTTCACACTGAAGACATGTGGCAGACATGACAAAGTCTGGAGAGAACATGGAGAATGTTATGGTGTCTGCATCATTTATGAACAGCACAGTGCGCCGATGGTAAATATGCCGTTTTGATGTTCTCTG
>NC_085858.1:57601356-57606356 GCF_034702125.1 Engraulis encrasicolus | reverse complement strand
TATTTATACCTTCCGGATGCATAAAAAGCGTGTTTGGAGTGTCATTTCAAAAGTAGGCTTGTAGTGCACATAAAGCTGTCCAAAAGGGGTGCCAATTTAGCATACTCAATGTTTTGCAAGTGTACTGAAGTAGTGCTTTAGTAGTGCTCCAGTGCACTAATAGTGCAATGAAGCGCTCTTTAAATCGCTGAAAATAGTACACTTTGTACTAGGCCTAAGTATAGTCATCAAAAGTACACTTTAAGAATATGTGTTTTTCACCTGGGATATTCCACTGGCAACAGAGAGGTAAATATTCCACTGTCGTCGGGGGCGTGGCCTGGTGGCACAGCTGTTGTTATGGGAGTAAGACCTTTGACCTGAGAGGAGATAAGAAGAGAAAGGGAAGGCAGCCGCCTCACCTGGAAAGAAATAAAGACAGCCGCCTCACCGCCTCACCTCTGAAGAGATAAAGAGAGAGATCAGAGTCACCTGCCAGGAGATAAGGAGAGAGAGAGAGAGAGAGAGAGAGAGAGAGAGAGAGAGAGAGAGAGATTCCGCTCCTGCATGTTTACAGAGGGTGGTAGTCAGGGGCGTGGGCAGCTTTGTCCAGACCCAGGATAAAGTCATGTAAAAGGGCCCCTGACCTAGCCTAGCGCAGCCAGACCCGTACAGCAAAAAGCTGTACCAGGGTCTAGGAGGGCTGGGCGGCAGTGTGGGCGGGATAAACGGTTGCTTCAGCACTCAACGTCACGCAATAGGATGGTGGAACAACCAATCCCCACACACTTCTGTGTAACGTCACAGCTGTCTTTCACAACGTACACGCGACACGCCCCTTTGTAGGTGCAGCGGCAACTTTCACTTATACAGTTTAAAAATGCATCGTTTTCAACCACATGGCCCTCCTTGATCAATCAGCGAAATGTCGAGCAATTTGGGGCTTGTTAAATGGTTATATTTATGATTGTTGTCAACATGGCATGTTCGGTGTTAGCTAGCTAGCTGTATACCCATAACTAATACATGGCTAGCCGCTAGCTCGGTAGACTAGGTGTCATTCCCATCTATTTAGTAAGCGACTTACAGACTTTCAAAGCTCCCAAATGTCTCGTTTTTAATGACATGGATCTTATTAGAATTTGGGACAGGCATATAATACAAGGCTGGATACCTAGCTCTGTTATTGGCGACAGGTTAGCTAGCCACTAGCGAGGGCCTCGTTGTAGGTGAAGCGGCAACTTCCAGCCGTCGTAGCAGTGAAAGCGTGTGATGACCACAGCCACAAACAAGTTATCTAATAAATCGTGTTTTCACTTATACAGTTCAAAAATGCCTCGTTTTCAACCACATGGCCCTCTTTGATCAATCAGCGAAATGTCGAGCAATTTGGGGCTTGTTAAATGGTTATATTTATGATTGTTGTCGACATGGCATGTTCGGTGTTAGCTAGCTAGCTGTATACCCATAACTTTCCCTGATTGTCGCTCCCAACGCAGGACGCTCCCCGGTCAGCTCGCTCCCACTAGCCAGACTATCGATCCCATCTATTTAGTAAGCTACTCAAAGACTTTCAAAGCTCCCAAATGTCTCGTTTTTAATGGCATGTGTCTTATTAGAAATTGGGGCAGCAATTTCATTCTACACCTACAGTAGTGGTCTGATAATAGCGTGTGACTATCTGGTTCTGTAAAATGCTCAACTTAGCTTACCGAGCTAGTTTAAAACATCGAATGATCAAATGGTAATGTGTTGAGATCTATTTGTGTCCGATAAGTGCATGGTGTATTATTACATCAATCCATGTCAGCCACAAAATGTATTATCATCCAGGCTTTTTAAATTAAGTAAACACTTTCGTGCTGTACGTAGCACGGACGGACACCATGCTTCTTCTTAGAAAGTTTCCTGTTTACTAGGTAGCCCGGCCCCCCTCGCGATTTGATTGGCCCTGTCATCGGATAACTTTCAGCCTCGCAAAACGACCGGGGTCCGCTAGACTGCCCCCGGGAGCAAATTCAATTTGCGGTCGCTAGGGGCGTCTAGATTTCTAGGCTACCCCTAACCCATCCAGTACATACTGTGTAATACAAGTCTGGGCCCCCTCATTCCCTGGGCCTGGGACAACTGACCCCTTTGCCCCCTCCCCCAGTCAGCTTCCCTGGTGATGGTTAATAGCCCACAGCTGCAGCTACTGAACAGCCATCTGCTTGCCTCCCTGTCTGTCTGCCTCCCTGTCTGCCTGTCTGTCTACTTCCCTGTCTGTCTGCCTCCCTGTCTGCCTGCCTCTCTGTCTGCCTGTCTGTCTGTCTTTGTGTCTGCCTGCCTGCCTGTCTGCCTGCCTGTCTGTCTGCCTGTCTGTCTGCCTGCCTCCCTGCCTGCCTCCCTGTCTGCCTGTCTGCCTGCCTGCCTGTCTGTCTGCCTGACTGTCTGTCTGCCTGTCTCTCTGCCTGCCTGTCCATCTGTCTGCCTGCCTCCCTGTCTGCCTGCCTCCCTGCCTGCCTCCCTGCCTCCCTGTCTGTCTGTCTGTCTGTCTGTCTGTCTGTCTGTCGCAGTGTTTCCCAACCAGGGGTACGTGTACCACTAGGGGTACGCGAGCACACTGCAGGGGGTACTTGGGAAAATGTTATTATCTTAACAAATGTGTGGAACAGTCACATCAAGACCTAGAAAGCGATATAGAACATGAATTAGGGGGTACTCATGGCACAACTAAGAGGCTTAGGGGGTACGCGAGACAAAAAAGGTTGGGAAACACTGGTCTGTCCGCCTGTCTGCCTGCCTCCCTCCCTGCCTGTCTGTCCGCCTGTCTGCCTGCCTGCCTGCCTGTCTGTCTGCCTGCCTGTTTGTCTAACTGACTTTGGGCCTGTCTGTCTGTCTGTCTGCCTGTCTGTCCGCCTGTCTGCCTGCCTGCCTGTCTGTCTGTCTGACCACTTGTTTAGGCAAAGCCACACTCTCAACTGCAGTTCTTATATTCCAGCTTTTTTCTAAACAATGTTCAAATGTTTCAGTTGAGGGCATATCCTCAAAAAAGAAAAATATTTGTTTCTCTGACCCATCTGCTATCCCTGGCCACATCTTCCCATAAGGGGGACAGTTTAATATCTCACTAAGTTAGCAACACACTTGGTTGCAATGCAATTTCCCATTGGCAACTTACCAAGCTAATACGATAACTGATTTGCAGTGATAGCTTCGAGAAACGGGGTCCAGATGCCTGGTGCAAGCTGGTGATCGACCCTCTTCATTGACCCCCAAGACACCGAGCCGTTTTAGGCACTAATCTGAGGAAGCAGGGTCGTTAATGTCAGTGGTTTTAGGCACTAATCTGAGGAAGCAGGGTCATTAATGTCAGTGGTTTTAGGCACTAATCTGAGGAAGCAGGGTCATTAATGTCAGTGGTTTTAGGCACTAATCTGAGGAAGCAGGGTCATTTATGTCAGTGGTTTTCAAAGTGGGGGCTGGGGACCCCAGCGGGCAGCGAGGGGATGCCAAGGGGGCCGCGTCAGGTTGGCTGCTAAAATATTGCAAAATAAACTCAATACTTTCATAAATTGAATAGCTTAAGTAGTCAAAATAAACCCACAATTAGCTAAACAATCACAGAGGAATCATTTTCTTCTTTACAATGTTGACACTGTACATGTATTGTGCTTTCTGTAGCACTTGAATGGGTTTATGCAGGGTGCGATTTGTTGGGGGTGATGGGGGGGATTGTCCCCCCTTCTGGTCTTCATATTGCCACTTTTTCTAGATGATTTTATCACAGTTCAATGTAATTCCATTGATATTGCTAACAATCTGAAACATATCCCCCCTTCTGGTCTTCCGTCAAATCGCACCCTGGGTTTATGAATACACCAACTTCATTAAGTTATGTAACCGGTTGCATAGTTTTAAAAAATAAAGTATGGAACGACCTACTGTATGTCAGGGAGGCCTTGGCTGGAATCTACCGGTATATGGGGGGCCTTGGCTGGAATCTACCGGTATATGGGGGGCCTTGGCTGGAACCTACCGGTATATGGGGGGCCTTGGCTGGAATCTACTGGTATATGGGGGGCCTTGGCTGGAACCTACCGGTATATGGGGGGCCTTGCCATGGTAAAGTTTGGGAACCCCTGATTTATGATGACCCCCCCCAAGGAGTTTATATAGGAATACAATACCACTATATACATTATTGTTTTGGGGGTCATGAAAATGCATTTACATCTTTGACATAGTTTTCCCTCATCTAAATAAAAACAAATGCGTTTTCATTTTTACGTTTTGCTAAAATGTAGTTAACCCTTGTAAGGTTTTCGGGTCATTTTCCAGTTTCAGCCCTGCTAACCCCCGCTGCACATTTCTATTCCACAGGAAGTGTTCCCCGGTCATTTCGACCCATATCACTTTGGGGGGCTGATACATCAATATTTTCTAAACTCTCTGATACAACAGTGATGACATGTTGAGTAGACAAGGCAGAGGTTGAAGTATGTGGAAAAAGGAGTGCAGATATTGTTTGGTCCTTCAGTTGTGCATCAATGTTTCAACCTTGCGCGATAAGAGCACAAGTGGTTCAATCCGAGAGCTTGTTTTGAGTTTACTCTTTTTCTTCACTGTCTCAAAAACATAAATAAACAGAAATTCACAGGCAGGGTGAGGGGAACATGAGGGTGAATATGAACATTTTTAATGTTTTATTATTTTTCTATATGCCCGGGTCAAATTGACCCAAACACTTTCTATGTAACCAAAACACGGACACCTTGCAAGGGTTAAACTTACATACCGGTATTACTAAATAAAGAATTAAGCAATTTACATAGACATAACCATGTCTCAGACATATGAGCGTCCTCTGTTGCTTTTCTCTGTAGGTTTTCCCTTTTGTAAAGACCTTTAAAAACAACCGTCCAGCAATAGTCCAGTCCGCCAGCCACGGCACCATGTTAGGAAGATGTGGTGTGGGGTGAGGTCATGGGAGAAACGCTTAAAAGATGTTGTGTGATGTCACTGGATGTAAACTGTTATTT
>NC_085858.1:57593856-57596356 GCF_034702125.1 Engraulis encrasicolus | reverse complement strand
TGTGTGTGTGTGTGTGTGTGTGTGTGCATGTGCGGGTGCGCGTGTGTGTGTTTATGTTTGCACATTTACGTATGTCTGTATTATGTATTGAATGACTAATGAATGAATAAATGAGTAGTGTTATGACATCCGTCTATTCTATTGTATATATCTTGGCTTCCTCTTTCTCCCCCCCTCTCCCTCTTCACACACTTCTCTCTCTCCCTCTTTTGTGTCTCTGTCTTCTACTCATCTATCATAGCCTTCACTCTCTCTCCATTTCATAACTCTCCTCTCCTCTCCTCTTCTCTTCTCTTCTATTCTCTTCTCTGTTTTCTTCTCTTCTCTTCTCTTCTCTTCTCTACTCTTCTCTTCTCTTCTCTTCTCTTCTCTTCTCTTCTCTTCTCTTCTCTTCTCTTCTCTTCTCTTCTCTTCTCTTCCCTCCCCTCCTCTCCTCTTCTCTGCTCTTTTCTCCTCTTCTCTTCTCTTCTATCCTCTTCTCTGTTCTCTTCTCTTCTCTTCTCTTCTCTTCTCTTCTCTTCTCTTCTCTTCTCTTCTCTTCTCTTCTCTCCCCTCTTATTTTTTCCCCTCTTATTTTCTCTTCTCTTCTCTTCTCTTCTCTTCTCTTCTCTTCTCTTCTCTCCCCTCTTATTTTTTCCCCTCTTATTTTCTCTTCTCTTCTCTTCTCTTCTCTTCTCTTCTCTTCTCTTCTCTTCTCTTCTCTTCTCTTCTCTTCTCTGTTTTCTCCTCTTCTCTCCTCTTCTCTTCTCTTCTCTTCTCTTCTCTTCTCTTCTCTTCTCTTCTCTCCTCTCCTCTCCTTTTCTCTCCTCTTCTTTTCTCTTCTCTTCTCTTCTCTTCTGCTATGGATCTACTAGATACCAGAGCAAAAATAAATGGGGACAGAGACATGCGTAAATGATTCTTTTTTTTGTGTATTTATTTTTGAAGGCGAGTTAGATCATAAAAAACTAAACTAAATTGTCTGTAGGTGGAAATCAGTAATCAGTGGTGTGGTGCAGGTGGGTGTTGAATGAAGGTAATGTAGTGGGTGCCTGTTGCATGTTACATAATCAAACAACAGCATGAAGGTATGTGGAGCATCTGGAGTGCCTGTGTTCTGTAAAATACTCCTACATGCCAGATAATCCTACAAACCCCTATTGGGCATGCGCAGACCATGAAACGTCAACACCAGCTGATCCTAAGACTGTGCAATATTAGCGGAAAACAGATAAATACAGTACTTAAATTTACAATTTACACTACAAGTGTGTGTTTATTATCGTTATTTGTGTATGTGTGACCCTGGCAACTTTGCTAACTGACGTTTAATAAAAATCCAGGTTTTTGGTAGTACTTGTATCCATGACCATGCAATTTTATTTTCATATCTTTCATCTCGTAAATCCTGTTTGGTGTTACTGTTTCGTATTTTACTGTAAACAATATTACGTAGGAAAATATGACAATGTAAGAAAACCTGTCAGAACACCGGGCTCAAGGAGAGAGGCTGCTGGAAGTGGCACGCCAGCTTACAGTAAATTGGATATGGCTCCACCCATCGACCGGTGGCACAGAATCACGGAGGACCGCCCACACACACCACTCCTGTTGACTTGTTACTATGCCTACCAGGGCATCACATCTTCTCTTCTCTTCTCTTCTCTGCTCTTCTCTTCTCTTCTCTTCTCTTCTCTTCTCTTCTCTTCTCTTCTCTTCTCTTCTCTTGTCTTGTCTTGTCTTGTCTTGTCTTGTCTTTTCTCCCTTTCATAATTCTATTTTTCTTCTCTTCTCTTCTCTTCTCTTCTCTTCTCTTCTCTTCTCTTCTCTTCTCTTCTCTTCCAACATCCTCTGCCATCTGTCCTTGCATTATACAGACTTGCACAAACACTTGCACACACACAGGACATCAGGATATGGCTGAGAGAGAGAGAGAGAGAGAGAGAGAGAGAGAGAGAGAGAGAGAGAGAGAGAGAGAGAGAGAGAGAGAGAGAGAGAGAGAGACCAAGAGAAAGAGGTTAGAGCTGAGGTTAGCGCGGTGCTAAGGTAAGATAAGGTAAGGTACGGTACTCTCAGAGTATTACAGTTTTTCTCGATTGCTTACATACAATTTTCGGAATCAGTTCTCGAATTCTCAAAACTCTACACACAAATCTGCAAACCTCACACAAAACGGGCAAAACTCTTCACTACCTCTGAAATATGCTCGTCTTGTCTCAAAACAATGTACTCTCTTCTAAAAAGGTCATTTTGTTCTCAAATGACACACACAAGCAGTCATTTTAATACACTCTTATGTGAACCATTGAACACTAATATGCACAAGGTAAAACTCTATACTCAACTTGACACACAGTAGAAACTTTTTTTCTTCAGTGTTCTACTTACTGAAGAGGGTATTTTTCTGAAGTAAGATACTGAAATATTGTTTTTAGATTTGGAGTACACAGATGTGTGGCAAAAAATATATTTTACATATTTTTTCTGACATTTAAAAAATTGCACTATTTTTTTGTAAAAT